>NC_143199.1:3715000-3720000 GCF_051530095.1 Phoenix dactylifera
GTGAAATCTTTGTCCGCTCTGGTGCGTCCCTGTGGGTTCCTTTGTCGGTTTTGCGGGTTCGGCCGGGCCTTCCGTGCCGGCCCGTCGGCTCGCTCGGATGGGCCCCGCGGAGTTGGCCCACGACGGAGCCGGCACGCTCCTTTCGCTGGTGCGGCGCTCGGTCTATTCCTTCGGTCGGCCCTTGCGGCGGCCGTGCGCGGTGCTTCGGATCGGTCGGCCGGTCTTCCCGTCCCTCATGAAGTGTTCGCGGCCGCGCGCGCGCGGAGTTGGATCGGCCTTACTTGGTCCGATCCTTCGCCCTCGCATGTTCCGTGGGCTCGGTCCCGTCCTGTTCGGTGAGGGAGGGCGGCCCCGAATCTTTGTCCGCTCTGGTGCGTCCCTGTGGGTTCCTTTGTCGGTTTTGCGGGTTCGGCCGGGCCTTCCGCGTCGGCCCGTCGGCTCGCTCGGATGGGCCCCGCGGAGTTGGCCCACGACGGAGCCGGCACGCTCCTTCCGCTGGTGCGGCTCTCGGTCTATGCCTCCAGCCGGCCCTTGTGGCGGCCGTGCGCGGCGCTTCGGTTCGGTCGGCCGGTCTTCCTGTCCCTCACGAAGTGCTCGCGGCCGCGCGCGCGCGGAGTTGGATCGGCCTTACTTGGTCCGATCCGTCGCCATCGCATGTTGCGTGGGCTCGGTCCCGTCTCGGTGAAATCTTGGGCCGCTTTGGTGCGTCCCTGTGGGTTCCTTTGTCGGTTTTGCGGGCTCGGCGCCGGGCCTTCCGCGCCGGTCCGTCGGCTCGCTCGGACGGACCGTGCGCAGGTGGTCCCCGACGGAGCCGGCACGCTCCTTCCGCTGGCGCGGCGCTCGGTCTATGCCTCCGGCCGGCCCTCGCGGCGGCCGTGCGCGGCGCTTCGGTTCGGTCGGCCGGTCGTCCCGTCCCTCACGAAGTTCCTGCGGCCGCGCGTGCGTGGAGCGGGATCGGCCTTACTTGGTCGGATCCGTCGCCCTCGCCTGTTGCGGGGGCTCGGTCCCGTCCCGTTCGGTGAAAGCTTTGCCCGCTCTGGTGCGTCCCCGTGGGTTCCTTTGTCGGTTTTGCGGCCTTGGCGGCGGGCCTTCCGTGTCGGCCCGTCGTGGGCCCGCTGCGCGTCCGTGCGCGGTGCTTCGGATCGGTAGGCCCGTCGTCTGGGTCCCTTACGAAGCTTTGCGCGACCGCTCCTTTGTCGCCGGTCCCCTGTTAGGGCTGACCGAGCCCTCCGTTCGCCCCCTGGCCCGTCGCATGGGCCCCCGGCGCCTCCGCGGCGCCCCACCGAAAACTGTCACGACGCGCATCCAGCGCCGACGAGGTCGCAGGTTACGTGCGGCAGCCGGGGGGCTAGGCCGAGCGGCGGCGGGCCCGCCCACGGACGGGCGCGGGGAGGAGCGCAGCCGGCACGCGGCGCGGAGCGGCGGCGGCATGCCGCCGGGCGGCCGTCGGCTCAACCGTGCCCGAGTCCCGCGGGCACCGCGTCGCCCGGCCGGCGCGAGCGGCGGCGGGCCCGCCCGCGGACGGGCGCGGGGAGGAGCGCAGCCGGCACGCGGCGCGGAGCGGCGGCGGCATGCCGCCGGGCGGCCGACGGCTCAACCATGCCCGAGTCCCGCGGGCACCGCGTCGCCCGGCCGGCGCGAGCGGCGGCGGGCCCGCCCGCGGACGGGCGCGGGGAGGAGCGCAGCCGGCACGCGGCGCGGAGCGGCGGCGGCATGCCGCCGGGCGGCCGACGGCTCAACCATGCCCGAGTCCCGCGGGCACCGCGTCGCCCGGCCGGCGCGAGCGCACGAGGGCGGGAGGCAACCGGGCGGCGCCTGCGGAACCGGATGCGACGGCCGGCGCGGCACGGCCCCGACGGGTCCGCACCGAAGACCAGCGCGGTGCGGATCGACCGCTGATGAGGTCAGAGGTTACGTGCGGCAGCCGGCCGGCTGGCCCGAGCGGCGGCCGGCACGCGACGGGGATCGAGCGGCCCCGACGGCTTGCAGCCGGGCGGCCGACGGCTAGGCCGTACCGGAGTCCCGCGGTCGTTCGGGCGAAGGGGCGCATGCTGCGGGAAAGGCCTGCGGCGGCGAACCGTCCGCCCGGCCGGCCAAGCCTTCCGCGGCGGCGCGCACGTGGCGGCGCGGCCGAGATGACCGAGCGAAGCCCCGGCGATGGGCGGCGCGCACGTGTCCGTGCGGCCGAGATGACCGAGCGAAGCCCGGGCGGCGCCCGCCGTGCGCCCTGCCGGATCGCGCCTTCCGCCGGCGCGCAACGCCGGTCCCGCGTTCCGGCCGCGGGAGAGGCCTGCGTCGGCGAACCGTCCGCCCCGCCGGCCGAACCTTCCGCGGCTGCGCGCACGTGTCCGTGCGGCCGAGATGACCGAGCGAAGCCCCGGCGACGGGCGGCGCCCGCCGTGCGCCCCGGCGGATTGCGCGGCCCGCCGGCGCGCAACGCCGGGCCCACGTTCCGGCTGCGGGAAAGGCCTGCGGCGGCGAACCGTCCGCCCCGCCGGCCGAACCTTGCGCGGCGGCGCTTACGTGTCCGTGCGGCAGAGATGACCGAGCAAGCTCCGGCGATGGGCGGCGCCCTCCGTGCGCCCCGCCGGATCGCCTGCGAGCGGCGAGCGTCCGGGCGGGCCCCTTTCGCAACTTCCCTCGGTACTCTAAACACCCCTTGCCTCTCGGTCTTCCCCCCGACCCTCTCGGTATTTGCTCGGATATGTGCATGCATCGTCCCTCGTCGCCTTCGGTTATCCTCCCCGGGGTGGGCTTTGCGCCGACGCGCCAACGGGGTGGTAGGGGGGCTGCAGCCGCGGCCGCCGCGTTTCGCCATCCGCGCGTGCGCCGCCGGATCCGAGTGGAGGTCGCGGGCGACTCGTCGATGCTTGTACTAGGGGCGCATGCCGGCAGCCCCCCGCGGGGTGCGGGACCCCCGATCGGCGTGCGAGGGACGGGCGTCCGGGCGGGCCCCGTTTCCAACTTCCCTCGGAACATTAAAACCCCCCGACCCCCTCGGTCTTCGCTCCGGCCCTATCGCTATTGCTCGGATATGTGCATCCACCGTCCCTCGTTGCCTTCGGTTATCTACCCCAGGGTGGGCCTTGCGCCGATGCCCCGATGGGGTGGCAGGGGTGGGGCTGCCGCGGCCGGCGCGTTTCGGCATCCGCGCTTGGGGGCTCGGACCCGAGTGGAGGTCGCGGGCGGCTCGTCGATGCCTGCACCGGGAGCGCATGCCGGCAGCCCCCCGCGGGGCGCCGGACCCCCGATCGGCGTGCGATGGACGGGGGGAGGGGCGGGCCCGGTTTGCAAATTCCCTCGGTACTTTAAAATCTCACGGCCCTGTCGGTGCTCCCTCCGGCCCTATCGCCACTGCTCGGATATGTGCATCCACCGTCCCTCGTTGCCTTCGGTTATCTACCCCGCGGTGGGCTTTGCGCCGATGCCCCGATGGGGTGGCAGGGGGGAACGCTCTAGGCCGTGCCACGGGGCGCGGGCGCCGGCGCCGTACGTCCCTCGCGGCGGCCGTGAGCGGCACCTCGGCTTGCTCGGTCTGTCCTCCCGGGACGCGCGACCCGTGCGACCGGGACGCGCATCCCGTGCGACCGGGACGCGTGTCCGGGCCGTTCCCGTTTGCAACGCTCCTCGGTACTTTGGAACGCTTGGGGTGGGCTTTGGGCGGATGCCCCGCCGGGGTGGTAGGGAGGGGGGGCGGCTGCTGCCGCGGCGGGACTTCCGCTCCACTCCGCACAAGTCCGTCGCCTCGCGGCGGGCGCGCCCGGCACCGTTCGTCCCCGAGGGAGCCGGCACGCGCCCGCCGAGGCCCCGGCGCATGGGCGCCGCCGCCGGCCGTCCGCGCGGCGGCCGTGCGCCGGCTTCCTCCGTCGGCCCTCCCGGGATGCGCGACCCGTGCGACCGGGACGCGCATCCCGTGAGACCGGGACGCGTGTCCGGGCCGTTCCCGTTTGCAACGCTCCTCGGTACTTTGGAACGCTTGGGGTGGGCCTTGGGCGGATGCCCCGCCGGGGTGGTAGGGAGGGGGGGCTGCTGCTGCCGCGGCGGGACTTCCGCTCCACTCCGCACAAGTCCGTCGCCTCGCGGCGGGCGCGCCCGGCACCGTTCGTCCCCGAGGGAGCCGGCACGCGCCCGCCGAGGCCCCGGCGCATGGGCGCCGCCGCCGGCCGTCCGCGCGGCGGCCGTGCGCCGGCTTCCTCCGTCGGCCCTCCCGGGATGCGCGACCCGTGCGACCGGGACGCGCATCCCGTGAGACCGGGACGCGTGTCCGGGCCGTTCCCGTTTGCAACGCTCCTCGGTACTTTGGAACGCTTGGGGTGGGCCTTGGGCGGATGCCCCGCCGGGGTGGTAGGGAGGGGGGGCTGCTGCTGCCGCGGCGGGACTTCCGCTCCACTCCGCACAAGTCCGTCGCCTCGCGGCGGGCGGGCCCGGCACCGTTCGTCCCCGAGGGAGCCGGCCCGCGCCCGCCGAGGCCCCGGCGCATGGGCGCCCCCGCCGGCCGTCCGCGCGGCGGCCGTGCGCCGGCTTCCTCCGTCGGCCCTCCCGGGACGCGCGACCCGTGCGACCGGGACGCGCATCCCGTGCGACCGGGACGCGTGTCCGGGCGGTTCCCGTTTGCAACGCTCCTCGGTACTTTGGAACGCTTGGGGTGGGCTTTGGGCGGATGCCCCGTCGGGGTGGTAGGGAGGGGGGGCTGGCGCCGCCGCGGCGGGCCTTCCGCCCCCCTCCGCACAAGTCCGTTGCCTCGCGGCGGTCGTGCCCGGCACCGTTCGTCCCCGACGGAGCCGTCGCGCGCCCGACGACTTTCCGGCGCACGGGCGCCGCCGCCGGCCGTCCGTGCGCGGCGGCCGTGCGCCACTTCGGCTTCGTCCGTCGGCCCTCCCGGGACGCGCGACCCGTGCGACCGGGACGCGCATCCCGTGCGACCGGGTCGCGTGTCCGGGCCGTTCCCGTTTGCAACGCTCCTCGGTACTTTGGAACGCTTGGGGTGGGCTTTGGGCGGA
>NC_143199.1:3730000-3735000 GCF_051530095.1 Phoenix dactylifera
GGCACGCTCCTTCCGCTGGTGCGGCTCTCGGTCTACGCCTCCAGCCGGCCCTTGTGGCGGCCGTGCGCGGCGCTTCGGTTCGGTCGGCCGGTCTTCCTGTCCCTCACGAAGTGCTCGCGGCCGCGCGCGCGCGGAGTTGGATCGGCCTTACTTGGTCCGATCCGTCGCCATCGCATGTTGCGTGGGCTCGGTCCCGTCTCGGTGAAATCTTGGGCCGCTTTGGTGCGTCCCTGTGGGTTCCTTTGTCGGTTTTGCGGGCTCGGCGCCGGGCCTTCCGCGCCGGTCCGTCGGCTCGCTCGGACGGACCGTGCGCAGGTGGTCCCCGACGGAGCCGGCACGCTCCTTCCGCTGGCGCGGCGCTCGGTCTATGCCTCCGGCCGGCCCTCGCGGCGGCCGTGCGCGGCGCTTCGGTTCGGTCGGCCGGTCGTCCCGTCCCTCACGAAGTTCCTGCGGCCGCGCGTGCGTGGAGCGGGGTCGGCCTTACTTGGTCGGATCCGTCGCCCTCGCCTGTTGCGGGGGCTCGGTCCCGTCCCGTTCGGTGAAAGCTTTGCCCGCTCTGGTGCGTCCCCGTGGGTTCCTTTGTCGGTTTTGCGGCCTTGGCGGCGGGCCTTCCGTGTCGGCCCGTCGTGGGCCCGCTGCGCGTCCGTGCGCGGTGCTTCGGATCGGTAGGCCCGTCGTCTGGGTCCCTTACGAAGCTTTGCGCGACCGCTCCTTTGTCGCCGGTCCCCTGTTAGGGCTGACCGAGCCCTCCGTTCGCCCCCTGGCCCGTCGCATGGGCCCCCGGCGCCTCCGCGGCGCCCCACCGAAAACTGTCACGACGCGCATCCAGCGCCGACGAGGTCGCAGGTTACGTGCGGCAGCCGGGGGGCTAGGCCGAGCGGCGGCGGGCCCGCCCACGGACGGGCGCGGGGAGGAGCGCAGCCGGCACGCGGCGCGGAGCGGCGGCGGCATGCCGCCGGGCGGCCGTCGGCTCAACCGTGCCCGAGTCCCGCGGGCACCGCGTCGCCCGGCCGGCGCGAGCGGCGGCGGGCCCGCCCGCGGACGGGCGCGGGGAGGAGCGCAGCCGGCACGCGGCGCGGAGCGGCGGCGGCATGCCGCCGGGCGGCCGACGGCTCAACCATGCCCGAGTCCCGCGGGCACCGCGTCGCCCGGCCGGCGCGAGCGGCGGCGGGCCCGCCCGCGGACGGGCGCGGGGAGGAGCGCAGCCGGCACGCGGCGCGGAGCGGCGGCGGCATGCCGCCGGGCGGCCGACGGCTCAACCATGCCCGAGTCCCGCGGGCACCGCGTCGCCCGGCCGGCGCGAGCGCACGAGGGCGGGAGGCAACCGGGCGGCGCCTGCGGAACCGGATGCGACGGCCGGCGCGGCACGGCCCCGACGGGTCCGCACCGAAGACCAGCGCGGTGCGGATCGACCGCTGATGAGGTCAGAGGTTACGTGCGGCAGCCGGCCGGCTGGCCCGAGCGGCGGCCGGCACGCGACGGGGATCGAGCGGCCCCGACGGCTTGCAGCCGGGCGGCCGACGGCTAGGCCGTACCGGAGTCCCGCGGTCGTTCGGGCGAAGGGGCGCATGCTGCGGGAAAGGCCTGCGGCGGCGAACCGTCCGCCCGGCCGGCCAAGCCTTCCGCGGCGGCGCGCACGTGGCGGCGCGGCCGAGATGACCGAGCGAAGCCCCGGCGATGGGCGGCGCGCACGTGTCCGTGCGGCCGAGATGACCGAGCGAAGCCCGGGCGGCGCCCGCCGTGCGCCCTGCCGGATCGCGCCTTCCGCCGGCGCGCAACGCCGGTCCCGCGTTCCGGCCGCGGGAGAGGCCTGCGTCGGCGAACCGTCCGCCCCGCCGGCCGAACCTTCCGCGGCTGCGCGCACGTGTCCGTGCGGCCGAGATGACCGAGCGAAGCCCCGGCGACGGGCGGCGCCCGCCGTGCGCCCCGGCGGATTGCGCGGCCCGCCGGCGCGCAACGCCGGGCCCACGTTCCGGCTGCGGGAAAGGCCTGCGGCGGCGAACCGTCCGCCCCGCCGGCCGAACCTTGCGCGGCGGCGCTTACGTGTCCGTGCGGCAGAGATGACCGAGCAAGCTCCGGCGATGGGCGGCGCCCTCCGTGCGCCCCGCCGGATCGCCTGCGAGCGGCGAGCGTCCGGGCGGGCCCCTTTCGCAACTTCCCTCGGTACTCTAAACACCCCTTGCCTCTCGGTCTTCCCCCCGACCCTCTCGGTATTTGCTCGGATATGTGCATGCATCGTCCCTCGTCGCCTTCGGTTATCCTCCCCGGGGTGGGCTTTGCGCCGACGCGCCAACGGGGTGGTAGGGGGGCTGCAGCCGCGGCCGCCGCGTTTCGCCATCCGCGCGTGCGCCGCCGGATCCGAGTGGAGGTCGCGGGCGACTCGTCGATGCTTGTACTAGGGGCGCATGCCGGCAGCCCCCCGCGGGGTGCGGGACCCCCGATCGGCGTGCGAGGGACGGGCGTCCGGGCGGGCCCCGTTTCCAACTTCCCTCGGAACATTAAAACCCCCCGACCCACTCGGTCTTCGCTCCGGCCCTATCGCTATTGCTCGGATATGTGCATCCACCGTCCCTCGTTGCCTTCGGTTATCTACCCCAGGGTGGGCCTTGCGCCGATGCCCCGATGGGGTGGCAGGGGTGGGGCTGCCGCGGCCGGCGCGTTTCGGCATCCGCGCTTGGGGGCTCGGACCCGAGTGGAGGTCGCGGGCGGCTCGTCGATGCCTGCACCGGGAGCGCATGCCGGCAGCCCCCCGCGGGGCGCCGGACCCCCGATCGGCGTGCGATGGACGGGGGGAGGGGCGGGCCCGGTTTGCAAATTCCCTCGGTACTTTAAAATCTCACGGCCCTGTCGGTGCTCCCTCCGGCCCTATCGCCACTGCTCGGATATGTGCATCCACCGTCCCTCGTTGCCTTCGGTTATCTACCCCGCGGTGGGCTTTGCGCCGATGCCCCGATGGGGTGGCAGGGGGGCACGCTCTAGGCCGTGCCACGGGGCGCGGGCGCCGGCGCCGTACGTCCCTCGCGGCGGCCGTGAGCGGCAACTCGGCTTGCTCGGTCTGTCCTCCCGGGACGCGCGACCCGTGCGACCGGGACGCGCATCCCGTGCGACCGGGACGCGTGTCCGGGCCGTTCCCGTTTGCAACGCTCCTCGGTACTTTGGAACGCTTGGGGTGGGCTTTGGGCGGATGCCCCGCCGGGGTGGTAGGGAGGGGGGGCGGCTGCTGCCGCGGCGGGACTTCCGCTCCACTCCGCACAAGTCCGTCGCCTCGCGGCGGGCGCGCCCGGCACCGTTCGTCCCCGAGGGAGCCGGCACGCGCCCGCCGAGGCCCCGGCGCATGGGCGCCGCCGCCGGCCGTCCGCGCGGCGGCCGTGCGCCGGCTTCCTCCGTCGGCCCTCCCGGGATGCGCGACCCGTGCGACCGGGACGCGCATCCCGTGAGACCGGGACGCGTGTCCGGGCCGTTCCCGTTTGCAACGCTCCTCGGTACTTTGGAACGCTTGGGGTGGGCCTTGGGCGGATGCCCCGCCGGGGTGGTAGGGAGGGGGGGCTGCTGCTGCCGCGGCGGGACTTCCGCTCCACTCCGCACAAGTCCGTCGCCTCGCGGCGGGCGCGCCCGGCACCGTTCGTCCCCGAGGGAGCCGGCACGCGCCCGCCGAGGCCCCGGCGCATGGGCGCCGCCGCCGGCCGTCCGCGCGGCGGCCGTGCGCCGGCTTCCTCCGTCGGCCCTCCCGGGATGCGCGACCCGTGCGACCGGGACGCGCATCCCGTGAGACCGGGACGCGTGTCCGGGCCGTTCCCGTTTGCAACGCTCCTCGGTACTTTGGAACGCTTGGGGTGGGCCTTGGGCGGATGCCCCGCCGGGGTGGTAGGGAGGGGGGGCTGCTGCTGCCGCGGCGGGACTTCCGCTCCACTCCGCACAAGTCCGTCGCCTCGCGGCGGGCGGGCCCGGCACCGTTCGTCCCCGAGGGAGCCGGCCCGCGCCCGCCGAGGCCCCGGCGCATGGGCGCCCCCGCCGGCCGTCCGCGCGGCGGCCGTGCGCCGGCTTCCTCCGTCGGCCCTCCCGGGACGCGCGACCCGTGCGACCGGGACGCGCATCCCGTGCGACCGGGACGCGTGTCCGGGCGGTTCCCGTTTGCAACGCTCCTCGGTACTTTGGAACGCTTGGGGTGGGCTTTGGGCGGATGCCCCGTCGGGGTGGTAGGGAGGGGGGGCTGGCGCCGCCGCGGCGGGCCTTCCGCCCCCCTCCGCACAAGTCCGTTGCCTCGCGGCGGTCGTGCCCGGCACCGTTCGTCCCCGACGGAGCCGTCGCGCGCCCGACGACTTTCCGGCGCACGGGCGCCGCCGCCGGCCGTCCGTGCGCGGCGGCCGTGCGCCACTTCGGCTTCGTCCGTCGGCCCTCCCGGGACGCGCGACCCGTGCGACCGGGACGCGCATCCCGTGCGACCGGGTCGCGTGTCCGGGCCGTTCCCGTTTGCAACGCTCCTCGGTACTTTGGAACGCTTGGGGTGGGCTTTGGGCGGATGCCCCGCCGGGGTGGTAGGGAGGGGGGGTCTGCTGCCGCCGCGGCGGGCCTTCCGCTCCACTCCGCACAGGACTGTTGCCTCGCGGCGGACTTGCCCGGCACATTTCGTCCCCGACGGAGCCGGCACGCGCCTGCCGACTTCCCGGCGCACGGGCGCTGCCTTCAGCCGTCCGCGCGGCGGCCGTGCGCCGGCTTCCTCCGTCGGCCCTCCCGGGATGCGCGACCCGTGCGACCGGGACGCGCATCCCGTGCGACCGGGACGCGCATCCCGTGAGATCGGGACGCGTGTCCGGGCCGTTCCCGTTTGCAACGCTCCTCGGTACTTTGGAACGCTTGGGGTGGGCCTTGGGCGGATGCCCCGCCGGGGTGGTAGGGAGGGGGGGCTGCTGCTGCCGCGGCGGGACTTCCGCTCCACTCCGCACAAGTCCGTCGCCTCGCGGCGGGCGCGCCCGGCACCGTTCGTCCCCGAGGGAGCCGGC
>NC_143199.1:3745000-3760000 GCF_051530095.1 Phoenix dactylifera
CCGGACCTGCGCGCGCGCCCACGCGCGCCCGACCGCCCCTGCGCACGCCGCCTGCCGCGCCTCGGCGCCCGTGCCGCGCCCTGCCGCACGCCTGCCGCGCCTCGGCGCCCGTGCCGCGCCCTGCCGCACGCCTGCCGCGCCCACGCGCGCCTGCCGCGCCCCTGCCGCGCCCCCTGGCGCCCTGCCGCGCCCCCTGGCGCCCTGCCGCGCCCCCTGGCGCCCTGCCGCGCCCCTGCCACGCCCCCTGGCGCCCTGCCGCGCGCCCAGGCGCCCTGCCGCGCGCCCAGGCGCCCTGGCACGCGCCCAGGCGCCCTGCCAGCCAGCCTGCCGCGCCCAGGCGCCCTGCCACAGCCCCCAGGCCGTGCCATAGGCCTGCCAGCCCCCTGCCAAGGCCCCAGCCGGGCCAACAGCCTATGTCCAAGGCTTGCCCATGCCTTGGCCAAGCCTTTGGCCCTCCTCATGCCATGAAGACCCCTATGCCTTGGCCACTCTTGGGCCACTTGGGGAGCACTATAAATAAGAGGGAATGAGGCTCTTTTGACCATCTTACATCTTTTATCTTGCATCTTAGCACTTGTTGTATTTCGGCCTTAGTGGCTTGGGAGGGACCTTGTCTCTTTGTATTCGGTCTTGGGGTTTGTCCAAGACTTGGGCTAGGGGAAACCCATCATAGTTTCCCTTAGATATTTTGCTTGTAAGCTTCATTTTGGGAAATAGAATCAATCAAGCGTTCCTCTAACTTTCTCCACAAATACTCTTAAGTTTGATTGTTTTCTTCTCAAGCCAAGGGTCGGGTCAAGCTGCAACCAGTAGACCCTCCCCTTGCCTTGATTCCCTCGGCTACTTAAGAGCTTGGCACACCGCGGCACAAGCTCCACTACCTTGGCGTTACCCGATCGGCCCTTTTCCAACAACTTTAAGGCATCCGCAAGGTGCACACGAGCAAGACTTGGTGTGGTGGCTTGGGGGCCGAAAGCCACCCTCCAACATTGGTGCTTTCATTGAGAGACTTCCGAGGGAGGTCTCTCCAAAGAGGTAACGCCCTTGAAACCAAGAAATTTTCAATACGGGGTGGAATTAAGGAGTACTACTTTCTTGCATGCTTAGAAGTGAGCCTTAAGATTCCTACTACTTCTTGCACTTAGACTTTCTTGTTGTGAGTGTGGGAGGGTAAACTAGAAGTTCTTTACTTGCAAGTAGTACTTAAATTTTGGCACTTTAAATTCCTTGCTTGCAAAAGGGAGTGAGAACATTTTTGTTGTAAAGAGGACGGTTTGCTCTTCTATTTTGCTCATCATAGGGATAGTGCCAACGGGGAGGCTACTGGTAGTACCCGGCGCTATTTGACCCAACTATTCGGTGTTAGGGTATAGAGGGACGGCACAAGAGGGAGGCTACTGGTAGTACCTCGTGCCCTCCTAACTACACCGGGTAGGGAGCAAGTAGAGCAACAACACGTTACTCTCGGGTTGTGAGGCTTATTTGTTGTAAACCATTGTTGTAATTGGAGTTGATTGAGTGGTGTACCTTTCAAAAATATATATAAGAAGGAGGGTCGGTTCATCCCTTGGGTGACGGCCAAAGGAGGTTTGGAGGTGCATTTGTAGAAGCAAAACAATGGAGTCGGGAGCTAATTCAAATTCTCACCATGCTCGGCTAGAGGCATTGGAGGGGAGTTCGGCCCACCTAAACCGAACCCTTGAAAGCCAAAATCGAACCCTAGAAAATCTATCCAATACCCTAGCCGGGATGAATGCTCACTTGGAGAGGTTAGAGAGGAGGATTGGAGAAAAAGAAAAAGAAAGAGAGCATAAAAGATCAAATGATGAGGAGCCATGGTCGCACGCCTCACGGCGGGGTCATGGAAGGGATGAGAGGAGAAGTGATGCGGAAAGCCTACGAGCTAACCGAATGGAGGAGCTAGATCACCGGAGGCCTCGGAGGAGAGGAGGAAGAATTGAAGCCCGGGGGATAGAGATTGAGAGGTGGATAGAAGAAGAGGGACCTAGCCATAGTGAAGAGGGGAGTGAACCCGAGGGAGATCCATTCCATGACCAAAGGCCTATAGGCCGGAGGAACTTCATGGAAGGAAGAAGGAGGAATGAAGACTATGATGAAGATTATGCTAGGGGCCCAAGACACCAAGATAGAGGGCTAAGAAAACCGAAGATTGACTTTCCCAAGTTCGGCGGTGGTGATCCTTATGAATGGATGGACAAAGCCGAGCAATATTTTGATGTCTATGAAGTACCAAGGAGGGATCGGGTCACATTAGCTAGTTTCCATCTTGAGGGAAGAGCTAGCCGGTGGTGGAGGTGGATCCGTGACCTATATGAGAAAGATGGCAAGAGGCTTGGGTGGACGGCCTTCGTGAAGGAGTTCATGTCACAATGGGGGCCTTCTCCCGTTGTGAATCATCATGGCCAACTCGCCAAGCTAAAGCAAGAAGGAAGAGTGCAAGCATATATTGATGAGTTCCGGCTTCTACAAACCATGGTGAGTGGATGGTCGGAAGAAGCATTGTTGGGCACTTTTCTTGACGGCTTGAAGCCTTGGCTTGCCAAGGAGTTAAAGTTGAAGCAACCGGCAAGATTACAAGAAGCTATGAGGATGGCCGAGATCTTGGACCAAAGCTATGGCATGGAGAAGAAAATGTCCAAGGAAAGCTTCAACAACAAGGCCTCTACATCACTACCACCGAAGGGGCCTTGGAAGGGGAAAGAAGAAGTGAAGAAGTACAAGGAGCGGCCTCAACATGTCAAGAAGCTTTCTAGAGATGAGCTCCAAGACTACATCAAGAAGGGACTATGCTTCAAATGTGGTGACAAGTGGAGCCGGGGCCATCAATGCAAAACCGGTCAAGCTTTCCTTCTAGATGTGGGCTCCGAGGAGGAGGAGGCTACCTCGGAGGCTTCGGAGGAAGAAGATGAGGAGGAGCAAGACCATGGGGCTGATTTTAGCCCGAGAGAAGAAGAGGCCGAGCTATCCTTGCATGCCATGTCCGGAGTACAAAGACCGTCCACCATGCGTTTGATGGCATGGGTGGGCAAACATGAGGTATCTCTCTTGGTAGATAGCGGTTCATCCCATAATTTTATCAACTCCGGAATAGTGAAGAAGGTTGGATTGAAAGGGGCGACCGTGGAGCCCTTTGAAGTAAAGGTCGCTAGTGGGGAGAAGCTCAAATGTCAAGAGGTGGTAAGGGATGTTCGCATGAATATCCAAGGAGTAAGGGTCAAGGCCGACCTACATGTTCTTCAACTAGTCGGCTTGGACGTGGTGTTGGGCAATGCTTGGCTCAAAGGCTTGGGGAAGGTGCTAACCGACTATAGCACCATGACTATGGAGTTCAAGCTTGGAGGCCAAAAGAAGAAGTGGACCGCCATGAGCAACAAAGAGGTGCGGTCTTGCGAAGCCAACATGATAGAGAAGCTATGCAAAGGAGGAGCTTCTTGCTATGCCATTGTGGTGACCGGCCAACACCAAGAAGAAGACAAGAAAGAAGATGAGTTGGAGGGCATCCCTCCAAAGATCCGAAGCTTATTGGAGGCTCACCATGATGTTATGAAGGTACCCACATCTCTCCCACCTCCAAGAAGCTTTGATCACCCTATAAGATTGAAGAATGAAGCTACACCGGTGAACGTTCCACCCTACCGGTATGCTCATTTTCAAAAAGAGGAGATAGAGAGACAAGTGGAGGAGATGTTGAAGCAAGGGTTGATCCGCCATAGCACAAGTCCCTTCTCATCTCCGGTTCTACTTGTGAAGAAGAAAGATGGCACATGGAGATTTTGCACCGACTACCGGGCCTTGAATGAAGCAACTATCAAGGATCGATTCCCCATTCCCACGGTGGATGAGATGCTTGATGAACTACATGGTGCAACGGTCTTCACCAAACTTGATTTAAGGGCGGGGTACCACCAAATTCGAATGAAGGAGGAAGACATTCACAAGACGGCATTCCGGACACATTCGGGCCACTACGAATATCTTGTCATGCCATTTGGCCTTTGCAATGCTCCTTCCACATTTCAAGCTACAATGAATGAGGTATTCCGGCCTTACTTGAGGAAGTTCATGCTAGTATTTTTTGATGATATCTTGGTCTACTCCCACTCTATGGAAGAGCATGTCAAACATTTGGAGGTTGTGTTATCCATCTTGGAGAAGCACCACTTCTACATCAAGCCTCCCAAATGTGCCTTTGCCCAAAAGGAGTTAGAATACTTAGGGCACATCATATCGGGAGAAGGTGTGAAGGTGGACCAAAGGAAAATTGAGGCTATGGTGGATTGGCCTCTACCCAAGAACATCTCGGCTCTTAGAGGGTTCTTGGGATTGACCGGGTACTATCGGAGGTTTGTGAAGAACTATGGGTTGATTGCTAGACCTCTAACTTCCATGTTGAAGAAGGGAGAATTTGAATGGACTCCGGAGTCGAGAGAAGCATTTGACAACTTGAAGAGGGCCATGACTCAAACACCGGTCCTAGCACTTCCGGACTTCTCTATTCCATTTGAAGTCTACACCGATGCAAGTGGAGATGGCATCGGAGCGGTCCTTGTGCAACAAAAGAGGCCCCTAGCCTTCCTCTCTAAAGCCTTGGGCCCCATGAAGAAGGCGTGGGGAACATATGCAAGGGAGCTACTAGCATTGGTGCATGCCGTCAAGGTATGGAGGCCCTATTTGCTTGGGAAGAAGTTCACTATTATCACCGATCAACAAGCATTAAGGCATCTTTTGGAGCAAAAAATTGTGACCCCGGATCAACAAAAATTCTTAGTCAAACTACTTGGCTTTGAATATGACATTGTATACCAACCGGGGAAGGAGAACAAGGTGGCGGATGCACTATCAAGGAAAGAAGGAAGCCCAATGCTTTGGGCGGCCGAAGGAGAAGAGCCTACTTCCATGGCTCTTAGTGGGATCGAATGGAGGATTTGGGACCAAATCCGGGAGGCAAACAAGCTTGATACTCGAGCCTTGGAGATCAAAGAAAAGATTGAAGCTTCAACCGAGGGGGTGGCCAACTACAAGCTCAAGGAAGGACTCATCATCTACAAAGGGTATGTCTATGTACCTAATGTCCCTAATTTGAGAAGAAACATCCTTGATCATTTTCACAATAGTAAGGAGGGTGGACACTCGGGTTGGTTTCGCACTTATATCCGAGTTAAGCACTTCTTCTATTGGGAGGGAATTAAAGCCGAAGTCAAGGCATTGGTGGCCGGATGTGAAATTTGCCAAAAGATCAAGTATGATCCAAGGGCACCAATGGGTCTTCTTCAACCACTCCCTATTCCAAGTATGATTTGGGAAGACATCTCTATGGATTTTGTTGAAGGATTGCCTACTAGCAAAGGGTATGAAGTCATCATAGTGGTAGTGGACCGACTAAGCAAATATGCTCATTTCATCCCCATCAAACACCCCTACACGGCCAAGTCGGTGGCTACATCATTTGTGGAGTCGGTAATCAAGTTGCATGGTGTCCCAAAGAGCATAATATCCGATCGGGATAGGGTATTTATGAGCACATTTTGGAAAGAATTATTCACACTTCAAGGGAGCATATTGAAGACAAGCTCATCCTATCATCCTCAAACGGATGGGCAAACGGAGGTAACCAACCGGACCCTTGAACAATATTTAAGATGTTTTTGCCACAACCAACAATCCAAATGGGGAGAGTTCATTGTTTGGGCCGAATATTGGTACAACACTACCTTTCATGCATCTATCAAAACTAGCCCATTTGAGTTAGTTTATGGGAGACCACCTCCGGGTTTGCACCGACATGAGAGGGGGACGGCCAAGAATGAAGAAGTAGAACAAACATTGGCCGGAAGAGATGAAGCTCTAACCAATGCAAGAAGGGAGCTCAAGAAGGCCCAAGAAAGAATGAAGAGGTATTATGACAAAAACCGAAGAGAGGTAACCTTCAATCCCGGAGATTTTGTTTATTTAAAGTTACAACCTTACACTCAAAAATCTCTCAAGAAGAATTTTAGCCACAAACTCTCTCAAAGGTTTTATGGGCCATTCAAAGTAGTGGAAAGAATGGGAGAAGTAGCATACCGGTTGGACTTGCCCACTACTTCATTGCTACATCCGGTCTTTCATGTGTCGCTACTCAAGAAAGCGGTGGGTGACCCTTCATTGATAGAAAAAGACTTACCCACCTATGATCATGATGGAAGATTATTACTCCAACCCAAGGAAGCCATTAAATACCGCATTTGGAGGAAAGGGAGAGAACGAAGAAAAGAATGGCAAGTCTTAATCTCATGGGAAGGTATGCCAAAAGAAGGGGCCACTTGGGAGAATTATGAAGAAATGACCCGGCGATACCCACATTTTATCCTTGAGGACAAGGATATTCTTCAAGGGAGGGAGAATGTTGAAGACCCTCGCAAGCGCCACCGTCGGGGCCTTCAACCAAGGGGAAATACCGGCCCGGAGGAGGACCACGAAAGGACATGCCAAGGTATGAGTTTACTATTTTGCTTGGAAAGCATTGGCCGAAGCCCATTTATGCTTGGCCAAGCCTTGGCCAAGCCCCTCCATGCTTGGCCTAGCCTTGGCCAAGCTCTTCTCCACTCGGCCAAGCTCACCCATGACCGTGCCCAACCAAGGCCGCGCCCGTGCCCACGCTCGAGCGCGCCCAAGACATGCCCAAGCATGCCTCAGCCCACTGCTGGGCGCGCCCAGGCCATGGCTGGGCGAGCCCAGGCCACAGCCACACTCAGGCCACGGCTGGGCACGCCCAGGACACAGGCCGCGCGCCCAGCCGCCCGCCCGCGCGCCCAGGCGCGCGCCTGCACGCCCAGGCGAGGTTCGGGCCAGCGAACCTCGCCGCTGACCGCAGGGCCCGCGCGCCCGCCCGCGCGCCCGCCCGCGCGCCCGCCCGCGCGCCCGCCCGCGCGCCCGCCCGCGCGCCAGGCCGCGCGCCCGCCCGCGCGCCCGCCCGCGCGCCCGGCCGCGCGCCCGCCAGCATGCCCGGGCGAGGTTCGGCCCAGCGAACCTCGCCGCTTGCGCGCGCGCCCAGGCGCGCCCGACCGTCCCTGCGCGCCGCCTGCGCGAGCGCCCACGCACGCCCGACCGGACCTGCGCGCGCGCCCACGCGCGCCCGACCGCCCCTGCGCACGCCGCCTGCCGCGCCTCGGCGCCCGTGCCGCGCCCTGCCGCACGCCTGCCGCGCCTCGGCGCCCGTGCCGCGCCCTGCCGCACGCCTGCCGCGCCCACGCGCGCCTGCCGCGCCCCTGCCGCGCCCCCTGGCGCCCTGCCGCGCCCCCTGGCGCCCTGCCGCGCCCCCTGGCGCCCTGCCGCGCCCCTGCCACGCCCCCTGGCGCCCTGCCGCGCGCCCAGGCGCCCTGCCGCGCGCCCAGGCGCCCTGGCACGCGCCCAGGCGCCCTGCCAGCCAGCCTGCCGCGCCCAGGCGCCCTGCCACAGCCCCCAGGCCGTGCCATAGGCCTGCCAGCCCCCTGCCAAGGCCCCAGCCGGGCCAACAGCCTATGTCCAAGGCTTGCCCATGCCTTGGCCAAGCCTTTGGCCCTCCTCATGCCATGAAGACCCCTATGCCTTGGCCACTCTTGGGCCACTTGGGGAGCACTATAAATAAGAGGGAATGAGGCTCTTTTGACCATCTTACATCTTTTATCTTGCATCTTAGCACTTGTTGTATTTCGGCCTTAGTGGCTTGGGAGGGACCTTGTCTCTTTGTATTCGGTCTTGGGGTTTGTCCAAGACTTGGGCTAGGGGAAACCCATCATAGTTTCCCTTAGATATTTTGCTTGTAAGCTTCATTTTGGGAAATAGAATCAATCAAGCGTTCCTCTAACTTTCTCCACAAATACTCTTAAGTTTGATTGTTTTCTTCTCAAGCCAAGGGTCGGGTCAAGCTGCAACCAGTAGACCCTCCCCTTGCCTTGATTCCCTCGGCTACTTAAGAGCTTGGCACACCGCGGCACAAGCTCCACTACCTTGGCGTTACCCGATCGGCCCTTTTCCAACAACTTTAAGGCATCCGCAAGGTGCACACGAGCAAGACTTGGTGTGGTGGCTTGGGGGCCGAAAGCCACCCTCCAACACCGCGTTGGGCGCGCGTGGGCGGCCGCGGCAGGCCGCGTTGGGCGCGCACGCGGGGGCGGTCGGGCACGCGCGGGCGTGGCCTGGGCGCGGGCGCGCGCGGCCGGGGCCTGGGCGCGGGCGCGCGCGGCAGGCGCGCAGCGCGGCCGGGGCGTCGGCGCGGGCGCGCGCGGCCGTGGCCTGGGCGCGGCGCGGCCGGGGCCTGGGCGGGCGCGGCGCGGCCGGGGCCTGGGCGCGGCGCGGCCGGGGCCTGGGCGCGGCCGTGGCCTGGGCGCGGGCGCGCGCGCCAGGCGCGCAGCGCGGCCGTGGCCTGGGCGCGGGCGCGCGCGGCCGCGTGCGGCTGGGGCTCATGGGCGCGGCTTGGGCCGCGCATGGGCATGCCATGGCTTTGGCACGCTGGGCACCGTCTTGGCCGACCTTGGAGGCACTTGGCCAAGCATTGGAGGCCTTGGCTTGGCCTAGGCTTGGCCAAGTGTGAATGGGCTTGGCCTATTGCGAAGAGTCACGGCAAAGGTTCGACCGAAGCTCGCGGCGCCCCGGACGGAGCCGGGCCGCTCCCGCCTTTGCCGCGGCGCACGGGCGCCGCCGCCGTCCGGCCGTCGCGGCGGCCGCGCACGGCACTTCGGCTTCCTCCGTCGGCCCTCCCGGGACGCGCGACCCGTGCGACCGGGACGCGCATCCCGTGCGACCGGGACGCATGTCCGGGCGGTTCCCGTTTGCAACGCTCCTCGGTACTTTGGAACGCTTGGGGTGGGCTTTGGGCGGATGCCCCGCTGGGGTGGTAGGGAGGGGGGGCTGCTGCCGCCGCGGCGGGCCTTCCGCTCCACTCCGCACAAGCCCGCCGTGGGCACTCGCTGCGGGCGTGCCCGGCACCGTTCGTCCTCGAGGGATTCGGCCCGTCGGCTCGCTCGGATGGGCCACGCGCAGCGGGCCCACGACGGAGCCGGCACGCTCCTTCTGCTGGCGCGGCGCTCGGTCTACGCCTCCGGCCGGCCGTTGCGGCGGCCGTGCACGGCGCTTCGGATCGGTCGGCCCGTCGTCCCGTCCCTGACGAAGTTTTCGCGGCCGCGCGCGCGCGGAGTTGGATCGGCCTTACTTGGTCCGATCCTTCGCCCTCGCATGTTGCGTGGGCTCGGTCCCGTCCCGTTCGGTGAAATCTTTGTCCGCTCTGGTGCGTCCCTGTGGGTTCCTTTGTCGGTTTTGCGGGTTCGGCCGGGCCTTCCGTGCCGGCCCGTCGGCTCGCTCGGATGGGCCCCGCGGAGTTGGCCCACGACGGAGCCGGCACGCTCCTTCCGCTGGTGCGGCGCTCGGTCTATTCCTTCGGTCGGCCCTTGCGGCGGCCGTGCGCGGTGCTTCGGATCGGTCGGCCGGTCTTCCCGTCCCTCATGAAGTGTTCGCGGCCGCGCGCGCGCGGAGTTGGATCGGCCTTACTTGGTCCGATCCTTCGCCCTCGCATGTTCCGTGGGCTCGGTCCCGTCCTGTTCGGTGAAATCTTTGTCCGCTCTGGTGCGTCCCTGTGGGTTCCTTTGTCGGTTTTGCGGGTTCGGCCGGGCCTTCCGCGCCGGCCCGTCGGCTCGCTCGGATGGGCCCCGCGGAGTTGGCCCACGACGGAGCCGGCACGCTCCTTCCGCTGGTGCGGCTCTCGGTCTACGCCTCCAGCCGGCCCTTGTGGCGGCCGTGCGCGGCGCTTCGGTTCGGTCGGCCGGTCTTCCTGTCCCTCACGAAGTGCTCGCGGCCGCGCGCGCGCGGAGTTGGATCGGCCTTACTTGGTCCGATCCGTCGCCATCGCATGTTGCGTGGGCTCGGTCCCGTCTCGGTGAAATCTTGGGCCGCTTTGGTGCGTCCCTGTGGGTTCCTTTGTCGGTTTTGCGGGCTCGGCGCCGGGCCTTCCGCGCCGGTCCGTCGGCTCGCTCGGACGGACCGTGCGCAGGTGGTCCCCGACGGAGCCGGCACGCTCCTTCCGCTGGCGCGGCGCTCGGTCTATGCCTCCGGCCGGCCCTCGCGGCGGCCGTGCGCGGCGCTTCGGTTCGGTCGGCCGGTCGTCCCGTCCCTCACGAAGTTCCTGCGGCCGCGCGTGCGTGGAGCGGGATCGGCCTTACTTGGTCGGATCCGTCGCCCTCGCCTGTTGCGGGGGCTCGGTCCCGTCCCGTTCGGTGAAAGCTTTGCCCGCTCTGGTGCGTCCCCGTGGGTTCCTTTGTCGGTTTTGCGGCCTTGGCGGCGGGCCTTCCGTGTCGGCCCGTCGTGGGCCCGCTGCGCGTCCGTGCGCGGTGCTTCGGATCGGTAGGCCCGTCGTCTGGGTCCCTTACGAAGCTTTGCGCGACCGCTCCTTTGTCGCCGGTCCCCTGTTAGGGCTGACCGAGCCCTCCGTTCGCCCCCTGGCCCGTCGCATGGGCCCCCGGCGCCTCCGCGGCGCCCCACCGAAAACTGTCACGACGCGCATCCAGCGCCGACGAGGTCGCAGGTTACGTGCGGCAGCCGGGGGGCTAGGCCGAGCGGCGGCGGGCCCGCCCACGGACGGGCGCGGGGAGGAGCGCAGCCGGCACGCGGCGCGGAGCGGCGGCGGCATGCCGCCGGGCGGCCGTCGGCTCAACCGTGCCCGAGTCCCGCGGGCACCGCGTCGCCCGGCCGGCGCGAGCGGCGGCGGGCCCGCCCGCGGACGGGCGCGGGGAGGAGCGCAGCCGGCACGCGGCGCGGAGCGGCGGCGGCATGCCGCCGGGCGGCCGACGGCTCAACCATGCCCGAGTCCCGCGGGCACCGCGTCGCCCGGCCGGCGCGAGCGGCGGCGGGCCCGCCCGCGGACGGGCGCGGGGAGGAGCGCAGCCGGCACGCGGCGCGGAGCGGCGGCGGCATGCCGCCGGGCGGCCGACGGCTCAACCATGCCCGAGTCCCGCGGGCACCGCGTCGCCCGGCCGGCGCGAGCGCACGAGGGCGGGAGGCAACCGGGCGGCGCCTGCGGAACCGGATGCGACGGCCGGCGCGGCACGGCCCCGACGGGTCCGCACCGAAGACCAGCGCGGTGCGGATCGACCGCTGATGAGGTCAGAGGTTACGTGCGGCAGCCGGCCGGCTGGCCCGAGCGGCGGCCGGCACGCGACGGGGATCGAGCGGCCCCGACGGCTTGCAGCCGGGCGGCCGACGGCTAGGCCGTACCGGAGTCCCGCGGTCGTTCGGGCGAAGGGGCGCATGCTGCGGGAAAGGCCTGCGGCGGCGAACCGTCCGCCCGGCCGGCCAAGCCTTCCGCGGCGGCGCGCACGTGGCGGCGCGGCCGAGATGACCGAGCGAAGCCCCGGCGATGGGCGGCGCGCACGTGTCCGTGCGGCCGAGATGACCGAGCGAAGCCCGGGCGGCGCCCGCCGTGCGCCCTGCCGGATCGCGCCTTCCGCCGGCGCGCAACGCCGGTCCCGCGTTCCGGCCGCGGGAGAGGCCTGCGTCGGCGAACCGTCCGCCCCGCCGGCCGAACCTTCCGCGGCTGCGCGCACGTGTCCGTGCGGCCGAGATGACCGAGCGAAGCCCCGGCGACGGGCGGCGCCCGCCGTGCGCCCCGGCGGATTGCGCGGCCCGCCGGCGCGCAACGCCGGGCCCACGTTCCGGCTGCGGGAAAGGCCTGCGGCGGCGAACCGTCCGCCCCGCCGGCCGAACCTTGCGCGGCGGCGCTTACGTGTCCGTGCGGCAGAGATGACCGAGCAAGCTCCGGCGATGGGCGGCGCCCTCCGTGCGCCCCGCCGGATCGCCTGCGAGCGGCGAGCGTCCGGGCGGGCCCCTTTCGCAACTTCCCTCGGTACTCTAAACACCCCTTGCCTCTCGGTCTTCCCCCCGACCCTCTCGGTATTTGCTCGGATATGTGCATGCATCGTCCCTCGTCGCCTTCGGTTATCCTCCCCGGGGTGGGCTTTGCGCCGACGCGCCAACGGGGTGGTAGGGGGGCTGCAGCCGCGGCCGCCGCGTTTCGCCATCCGCGCGTGCGCCGCCGGATCCGAGTGGAGGTCGCGGGCGACTCGTCGATGCTTGTACTAGGGGCGCATGCCGGCAGCCCCCCGCGGGGTGCGGGACCCCCGATCGGCGTGCGAGGGACGGGCGTCCGGGCGGGCCCCGTTTCCAACTTCCCTCGGAACATTAAAACCCCCCGACCCCCTCGGTCTTCGCTCCGGCCCTATCGCTATTGCTCGGATATGTGCATCCACCGTCCCTCGTTGCCTTCGGTTATCTACCCCAGGGTGGGCCTTGCGCCGATGCCCCGATGGGGTGGCAGGGGTGGGGCTGCCGCGGCCGGCGCGTTTCGGCATCCGCGCTTGGGGGCTCGGACCCGAGTGGAGGTCGCGGGCGGCTCGTCGATGCCTGCACCGGGAGCGCATGCCGGCAGCCCCCCGCGGGGCGCCGGACCCCCGATCGGCGTGCGATGGACGGGGGGAGGGGCGGGCCCGGTTTGCAAATTCCCTCGGTACTTTAAAATCTCACGGCCCTGTCGGTGCTCCCTCCGGCCCTATCGCCACTGCTCGGATATGTGCATCCACCGTCCCTCGTTGCCTTCGGTTATCTACCCCGCGGTGGGCTTTGCGCCGATGCCCCGATGGGGTGGCAGGGGGGCACGCTCTAGGCCGTGCCACGGGGCGCGGGCGCCGGCGCCGTACGTCCCTCGCGGCGGCCGTGAGCGGCACCTCGGCTTGCTCGGTCTGTCCTCCCGGGACGCGCGACCCGTGCGACCGGGACGCGCATCCCGTGCGACCGGGACGCGTGTCCGGGCCGTTCCCGTTTGCAACGCTCCTCGGTACTTTGGAACGCTTGGGGTGGGCTTTGGGCGGATGCCCCGCCGGGGTGGTAGGGAGGGGGGGCGGCTGCTGCCGCGGCGGGACTTCCGCTCCACTCCGCACAAGTCCGTCGCCTCGCGGCGGGCGCGCCCGGCACCGTTCGTCCCCGAGGGAGCCGGCACGCGCCCGCCGAGGCCCCGGCGCATGGGCGCCGCCGCCGGCCGTCCGCGCGGCGGCCGTGCGCCGGCTTCCTCCGTCGGCCCTCCCGGGATGCGCGACCCGTGCGACCGGGACGCGCATCCCGTGAGACCGGGACGCGTGTCCGGGCCGTTCCCGTTTGCAACGCTCCTCGGTACTTTGGAACGCTTGGGGTGGGCCTTGGGCGGATGCCCCGCCGGGGTGGTAGGGAGGGGGGGCTGCTGCTGCCGCGGCGGGACTTCCGCTCCACTCCGCACAAGTCCGTCGCCTCGCGGCGGGCGCGCCCGGCACCGTTCGTCCCCGAGGGAGCCGGCACGCGCCCGCCGAGGCCCCGGCGCATGGGCGCCGCCGCCGGCCGTCCGCGCGGCGGCCGTGCGCCGGCTTCCTCCGTCGGCCCTCCCGGGATGCGCGACCCGTGCGACCGGGACGCGCATCCCGTGAGACCGGGACGCGTGTCCGGGCCGTTCCCGTTTGCAACGCTCCTCGGTACTTTGGAACGCTTGGGGTGGGCCTTGGGCGGATGCCCCGCCGGGGTGGTAGGGAGGGGGGGCTGCTGCTGCCGCGGCGGGACTTCCGCTCCACTCCGCACAAGTCCGTCGCCTCGCGGCGGGCGGGCCCGGCACCGTTCGTCCCCGAGGGAGCCGGCCCGCGCCCGCCGAGGCCCCGGCGCATGGGCGCCCCCGCCGGCCGTCCGCGCGGCGGCCGTGCGCCGGCTTCCTCCGTCGGCCCTCCCGGGACGCGCGACCCGTGCGACCGGGACGCGCATCCCGTGCGACCGGGACGCGTGTCCGGGCGGTTCCCGTTTGCAACGCTCCTCGGTACTTTGGAACGCTTGGGGTGGGCTTTGGGCGGATGCCCCGTCGGGGTGGTAGGGAGGGGGGGCTGGCGCCGCCGCGGCGGGCCTTCCGCCCCCCTCCGCACAAGTCCGTTGCCTCGCGGCGGTCGTGCCCGGCACCGTTCGTCCCCGACGGAGCCGTCGCGCGCCCGACGACTTTCCGGCGCACGGGCGCCGCCGCCGGCCGTCCGTGCGCGGCGGCCGTGCGCCACTTCGGCTTCGTCCGTCGGCCCTCCCGGGACGCGCGACCCGTGCGACCGGGACGCGCATCCCGTGCGACCGGGTCGCGTGTCCGGGCCGTTCCTGTTTGCAACGCTCCTCGGTACTTTGGAACGCTTGGGGTGGGCTTTGGGCGGATGCCCCGCCGGGGTGGTAGGGAGGGGGGGTCTGCTGCCGCCGCGGCGGGCCTTCCGCTCCACTCCGCACAGGACCGTTGCCTCGCGGCGGACTTGCCCGGCACATTTCGTCCCCGACGGAGCCGGCACGCGCCTGCCGACTTCCCGGCGCACGGGCGCTGCCTTCGGCCGTCCGTGCCCGGCGGCCGTGCGCCACTTCGGCTCCCTCCATCGGCCCTCCCGGGAAGCGCGTCCCGGACGTTCGGGATGCGCACCCCGTGCGACCGGGACTCGCGTCCGGGCCGTTTCCGTGTGCAATGCTCCTCGATTCGCTGGAGCCCTTGGGGTGGGCCTTCGGAGGATGCCCCGCTGGGGAGGTAAGGGGGTGTGTCCTGCCTGGGCGGGCCTTCCGCCCGAGCCCGTCGCCCAGCGCGGATGGTCGCGCCGCGCGGGCGGGCGCGCCGCGCGTGCGCGGGGCCGTTGGCCGGTGACGCGCAAGGACGGGCGCGCTGGGCCGATCGGCCGCTCGGGCGCGCGCTTCGTCGTGCTCCCGCGCCTTGGCGCGCGCGCGGCCGCGGCGTGGTCGCTCGGTTCTGCGCATTTGGCCCGCGCGGATGGGCGCGTCGCGCGGGCGGCCGGGCCGCGCGGGCGGGCGGGCCGTTGCCCGGGTTCGCGCAAGGACGGGCGCGCTAGGCCGATCGGCCTCTCGGACGCGCGCGCCGTCCCGCTGTCGCGCCTGGGCGCTCGCGCGTCCGCGGCGTGGTCGCTCGGTTCTGCGCAGGGCCGGGCGCCC
>NC_143199.1:3770000-3775000 GCF_051530095.1 Phoenix dactylifera
CTGTTAGGGCTGACCGAGCCCTCCGTTCGCCCCCTGGCCCGTCGCATGGGCCCCCGGCGCCTCCGCGGCGCCCCACCGAAAACTGTCACGACGCGCATCCAGCGCCGACGAGGTCGCAGGTTACGTGCGGCAGCCGGGGGGCTAGGCCGAGCGGCGGCGGGCCCGCCCACGGACGGGCGCGGGGAGGAGCGCAGCCGGCACGCGGCGCGGAGCGGCGGCGGCATGCCGCCGGGCGGCCGTCGGCTCAACCGTGCCCGAGTCCCGCGGGCACCGCGTCGCCCGGCCGGCGCGAGCGGCGGCGGGCCCGCCCGCGGACGGGCGCGGGGAGGAGCGCAGCCGGCACGCGGCGCGGAGCGGCGGCGGCATGCCGCCGGGCGGCCGACGGCTCAACCATGCCCGAGTCCCGCGGGCACCGCGTCGCCCGGCCGGCGCGAGCGGCGGCGGGCCCGCCCGCGGACGGGCGCGGGGAGGAGCGCAGCCGGCACGCGGCGCGGAGCGGCGGCGGCATGCCGCCGGGCGGCCGACGGCTCAACCATGCCCGAGTCCCGCGGGCACCGCGTCGCCCGGCCGGCGCGAGCGCACGAGGGCGGGAGGCAACCGGGCGGCGCCTGCGGAACCGGATGCGACGGCCGGCGCGGCACGGCCCCGACGGGTCCGCACCGAAGACCAGCGCGGTGCGGATCGACCGCTGATGAGGTCAGAGGTTACGTGCGGCAGCCGGCCGGCTGGCCCGAGCGGCGGCCGGCACGCGACGGGGATCGAGCGGCCCCGACGGCTTGCAGCCGGGCGGCCGACGGCTAGGCCGTACCGGAGTCCCGCGGTCGTTCGGGCGAAGGGGCGCATGCTGCGGGAAAGGCCTGCGGCGGCGAACCGTCCGCCCGGCCGGCCAAGCCTTCCGCGGCGGCGCGCACGTGGCGGCGCGGCCGAGATGACCGAGCGAAGCCCCGGCGATGGGCGGCGCGCACGTGTCCGTGCGGCCGAGATGACCGAGCGAAGCCCGGGCGGCGCCCGCCGTGCGCCCTGCCGGATCGCGCCTTCCGCCGGCGCGCAACGCCGGTCCCGCGTTCCGGCCGCGGGAGAGGCCTGCGTCGGCGAACCGTCCGCCCCGCCGACCGAACCTTCCGCGGCTGCGCGCACGTGTCCGTGCGGCCGAGATGACCGAGCGAAGCCCCGGCGACGGGCGGCGCCCGCCGTGCGCCCCGGCGGATTGCGCGGCCCGCCGGCGCGCAACGCCGGGCCCACGTTCCGGCTGCGGGAAAGGCCTGCGGCGGCGAACCGTCCGCCCCGCCGGCCGAACCTTGCGCGGCGGCGCTTACGTGTCCGTGCGGCAGAGATGACCGAGCAAGCTCCGGCGATGGGCGGCGCCCTCCGTGCGCCCCGCCGGATCGCCTGCGAGCGGCGAGCGTCCGGGCGGGCCCCTTTCGCAACTTCCCTCGGTACTCTAAACACCCCTTGCCTCTCGGTCTTCCCCCCGACCCTCTCGGTATTTGCTCGGATATGTGCATGCATCGTCCCTCGTCGCCTTCGGTTATCCTCCCCGGGGTGGGCTTTGCGCCGACGCGCCAACGGGGTGGTAGGGGGGCTGCAGCCGCGGCCGCCGCGTTTCGCCATCCGCGCGTGCGCCGCCGGATCCGAGTGGAGGTCGCGGGCGACTCGTCGATGCTTGTACTAGGGGCGCATGCCGGCAGCCCCCCGCGGGGTGCGGGACCCCCGATCGGCGTGCGAGGGACGGGCGTCCGGGCGGGCCCCGTTTCCAACTTCCCTCGGAACATTAAAACCCCCCGACCCCCTCGGTCTTCGCTCCGGCCCTATCGCTATTGCTCGGATATGTGCATCCACCGTCCCTCGTTGCCTTCGGTTATCTACCCCAGGGTGGGCCTTGCGCCGATGCCCCGATGGGGTGGCAGGGGTGGGGCTGCCGCGGCCGGCGCGTTTCGGCATCCGCGCTTGGGGGCTCGGACCCGAGTGGAGGTCGCGGGCGGCTCGTCGATGCCTGCACCGGGAGCGCATGCCGGCAGCCCCCCGCGGGGCGCCGGACCCCCGATCGGCGTGCGATGGACGGGGGGAGGGGCGGGCCCGGTTTGCAAATTCCCTCGGTACTTTAAAATCTCACGGCCCTGTCGGTGCTCCCTCCGGCCCTATCGCCACTGCTCGGATATGTGCATCCACCGTCCCTCGTTGCCTTCGGTTATCTACCCCGCGGTGGGCTTTGCGCCGATGCCCCGATGGGGTGGCAGGGGGGCACGCTCTAGGCCGTGCCACGGGGCGCGGGCGCCGGCGCCGTACGTCCCTCGCGGCGGCCGTGAGCGGCACCTCGGCTTGCTCGGTCTGTCCTCCCGGGACGCGCGACCCGTGCGACCGGGACGCGCATCCCGTGCGACCGGGACGCGTGTCCGGGCCGTTCCCGTTTGCAACGCTCCTCGGTACTTTGGAACGCTTGGGGTGGGCTTTGGGCGGATGCCCCGCCGGGGTGGTAGGGAGGGGGGGCGGCTGCTGCCGCGGCGGGACTTCCGCTCCACTCCGCACAAGTCCGTCGCCTCGCGGCGGGCGCGCCCGACACCGTTCGTCCCCGAGGGAGCCGGCACGCGCCCGCCGAGGCCCCGGCGCATGGGCGCCGCCGCCGGCCGTCCGCGCGGCGGCCGTGCGCCGGCTTCCTCCGTCGGCCCTCCCGGGATGCGCGACCCATGCGACCGGGACGCGCATCCCGTGAGACCGGGACGCGTGTCCGGGCCGTTCCCGTTTGCAACGCTCCTCGGTACTTTGGAACGCTTGGGGTGGGCCTTGGGCGGATGCCCCGCCGGGGTGGTAGGGAGGGGGGGCTGCTGCTGCCGCGGCGGGACTTCCGCTCCACTCCGCACAAGTCCGTCGCCTCGCGGCGGGCGCGCCCGGCACCGTTCGTCCCCGAGGGAGCCGGCACGCGCCCGCCGAGGCCCCGGCGCATGGGCGCCGCCGCCGGCCGTCCGCGCGGCGGCCGTGCGCCGGCTTCCTCCGTCGGCCCTCCCGGGATGCGCGACCCGTGCGACCGGGACGCGCATCCCGTGAGACCGGGACGCGTGTCCGGGCCGTTCCCGTTTGCAACGCTCCTCGGTACTTTGGAACGCTTGGGGTGGGCCTTGGGCGGATGCCCCGCCGGGGTGGTAGGGAGGGGGGGCTGCTGCTGCCGCGGCGGGACTTCCGCTCCACTCCGCACAAGTCCGTCGCCTCGCGGCGGGCGGGCCCGGCACCGTTCGTCCCCGAGGGAGCCGGCCCGCGCCCGCCGAGGCCCCGGCGCATGGGCGCCCCCGCCGGCCGTCCGCGCGGCGGCCGTGCGCCGGCTTCCTCCGTCGGCCCTCCCGGGACGCGCGACCCGTGCGACCGGGACGCGCATCCCGTGCGACCGGGACGCGTGTCCGGGCGGTTCCCGTTTGCAACGCTCCTCGGTACTTTGGAACGCTTGGGGTGGGCTTTGGGCGGATGCCCCGTCGGGGTGGTAGGGAGGGGGGGCTGGCGCCGCCGCGGCGGGCCTTCCGCCCCCCTCCGCACAAGTCCGTTGCCTCGCGGCGGTCGTGCCCGGCACCGTTCGTCCCCGACGGAGCCGTCGCGCGCCCGACGACTTTCCGGCGCACGGGCGCCGCCGCCGGCCGTCCGTGCGCGGCGGCCGTGCGCCACTTCGGCTTCGTCCGTCGGCCCTCCCGGGACGCGCGACCCGTGCGACCGGGACGCGCATCCCGTGCGACCGGGTCGCGTGTCCGGGCCGTTCCCGTTTGCAACGCTCCTCGGTACTTTGGAACGCTTGGGGTGGGCTTTGGGCGGATGCCCCGCCGGGGTGGGAGGGAGGGGGGGTCTGCTGCCGCCGCGGCGGGCCTTCCGCTCCACTCCGCACAGGACTGTTGCCTCGCGGCGGACTTGCCCGGCACATTTCGTCCCCGACGGAGCCGGCACGCGCCTGCCGACTTCCCGGCGCACGGGCGCTGCCTTCGGCCGTCCGCGCGGCGGCCGTGCGCCGGCTTCCTCCGTCGGCCCTCCCGGGATGCGCGACCCGTGCGACCGGGACGCGCATCCCGTGCGACCGGGACGCGCATCCCGTGCGACCGGGACGCGCATCCCGTGAGATCGGGACGCGTGTCCGGGCCGTTCCCGTTTGCAACGCTCCTCGGTACTTTGGAACGCTTGGGGTGGGCCTTGGGCGGATGCCCCGCCGGGGTGGTAGGGAGGGGGGGCTGCTGCTGCCGCGGCGGGACTTCCGCTCCACTCCGCACAAGTCCGTCGCCTCGCGGCGGGCGCGCCCGGCACCGTTCGTCCCCGAGGGAGCCGGCACGCGCCCGCCGAGGCCCCGGCGCATGGGCGCCGCCGCCGGCCGTCCGCGCGGCGGCCGTGCGCCGGCTTCCTCCGTCGGTCCTCCCGGGATGCGCGACCCGTGCGACCGGGACGCGCATCCCGTGAGACCGGGATGCGTGTCCGGGCCGTTCCCGTTTGCAACGCTCCTCGGTACTTTGGAACGCTTGGGGTGGGCCTTGGGCGGATGCCCCGCCGGGGTGGTAGGGAGGGGGGGCTGCTGCTGCCGCGGCGGGACTTCCGCTCCACTCCGCACAAGTCCGTCGCCTCGCGGCGGGCGGGCCCGGCACCGTTCGTCCCCGAGGGAGCCGGCCCGCGCCCGCCGAGGCCCCGGCGCATGGGCGCCCCCGCCGGCCGTCCGCGCGGCGGCCGTGCGCCGGCTTCCTCCGTCGGCCCTCCCGGGACGCGCGACCCGTGCGACCGGGACGCGCATCCCGTGCGACCGGGACGCGTGTCCGGGCGGTTCCCGTTTGCAACGCTCCTCGGTACTTTGGAACGCTTGGGGTGGGCTTTGGGCGGATGCCCCGTCGGGGTGGTAGGGAGGGGGGGCTGGCGCCGCCGCGGCGGGCCTTCCGCCCCCCTCCGCACAAGTCCGTTGCCTCGCGGCGGTCGTGCCCGGCACCGTTCGTCCCCGACGGAGCCGTCGCGCGCCCGACGACTTTCCGGCGCACGGGCGCCGCCGCCGG
>NC_143199.1:3785000-3790000 GCF_051530095.1 Phoenix dactylifera
GTTGGATCGGCCTTACTTGGTCCGATCCTTCGCCCTCGCATGTTCCGTGGGCTCGGTCCCGTCCTGTTCGGTGAGGGAGGGCGGCCCCGAATCTTTGTCCGCTCTGGTGCGTCCCTGTGGGTTCCTTTGTCGGTTTTGCGGGTTCGGCCGGGCCTTCCGCGCCGGCCCGTCGGCTCGCTCGGATGGGCCCCGCGGAGTTGGCCCACGACGGAGCCGGCACGCTCCTTCCGCTGGTGCGGCTCTCGGTCTATGCCTCCAGCCGGCCCTTGTGGCGGCCGTGCGCGGCGCTTCGGTTCGGTCGGCCGGTCTTCCTGTCCCTCACGAAGTGCTCGCGGCCGCGCGCGCGCGGAGTTGGATCGGCCTTACTTGGTCCGATCCGTCGCCATCGCATGTTGCGTGGGCTCGGTCCCGTCTCGGTGAAATCTTGGGCCGCTTTGGTGCGTCCCTGTGGGTTCCTTTGTCGGTTTTGCGGGCTCGGCGCCGGGCCTTCCGCGCCGGTCCGTCGGCTCGCTCGGACGGACCGTGCGCAGGTGGTCCCCGACGGAGCCGGCACGCTCCTTCCGCTGGCGCGGCGCTCGGTCTATGCCTCCGGCCGGCCCTCGCGGCGGCCGTGCGCGGCGCTTCGGTTCGGTCGGCCGGTCGTCCCGTCCCTCACGAAGTTCCTGCGGCCGCGCGTGCGTGGAGCGGGATCGGCCTTACTTGGTCGGATCCGTCGCCCTCGCCTGTTGCGGGGGCTCGGTCCCGTCCCGTTCGGTGAAAGCTTTGCCCGCTCTGGTGCGTCCCCGTGGGTTCCTTTGTCGGTTTTGCGGCCTTGGCGGCGGGCCTTCCGTGTCGGCCCGTCGTGGGCCCGCTGCGCGTCCGTGCGCGGTGCTTCGGATCGGTAGGCCCGTCGTCTGGGTCCCTTACGAAGCTTTGCGCGACCGCTCCTTTGTCGCCGGTCCCCTGTTAGGGCTGACCGAGCCCTCCGTTCGCCCCCTGGCCCGTCGCATGGGCCCCCGGCGCCTCCGCGGCGCCCCACCGAAAACTGTCACGACGCGCATCCAGCGCCGACGAGGTCGCAGGTTACGTGCGGCAGCCGGGGGGCTAGGCCGAGCGGCGGCGGGCCCGCCCACGGACGGGCGCGGGGAGGAGCGCAGCCGGCACGCGGCGCGGAGCGGCGGCGGCATGCCGCCGGGCGGCCGTCGGCTCAACCGTGCCCGAGTCCCGCGGGCACCGCGTCGCCCGGCCGGCGCGAGCGGCGGCGGGCCCGCCCGCGGACGGGCGCGGGGAGGAGCGCAGCCGGCACGCGGCGCGGAGCGGCGGCGGCATGCCGCCGGGCGGCCGACGGCTCAACCATGCCCGAGTCCCGCGGGCACCGCGTCGCCCGGCCGGCGCGAGCGGCGGCGGGCCCGCCCGCGGACGGGCGCGGGGAGGAGCGCAGCCGGCACGCGGCGCGGAGCGGCGGCGGCATGCCGCCGGGCGGCCGACGGCTCAACCATGCCCGAGTCCCGCGGGCACCGCGTCGCCCGGCCGGCGCGAGCGCACGAGGGCGGGAGGCAACCGGGCGGCGCCTGCGGAACCGGATGCGACGGCCGGCGCGGCACGGCCCCGACGGGTCCGCACCGAAGACCAGCGCGGTGCGGATCGACCGCTGATGAGGTCAGAGGTTACGTGCGGCAGCCGGCCGGCTGGCCCGAGCGGCGGCCGGCACGCGACGGGGATCGAGCGGCCCCGACGGCTTGCAGCCGGGCGGCCGACGGCTAGGCCGTACCGGAGTCCCGCGGTCGTTCGGGCGAAGGGGCGCATGCTGCGGGAAAGGCCTGCGGCGGCGAACCGTCCGCCCGGCCGGCCAAGCCTTCCGCGGCGGCGCGCACGTGGCGGCGCGGCCGAGATGACCGAGCGAAGCCCCGGCGATGGGCGGCGCGCACGTGTCCGTGCGGCCGAGATGACCGAGCGAAGCCCGGGCGGCGCCCGCCGTGCGCCCTGCCGGATCGCGCCTTCCGCCGGCGCGCAACGCCGGTCCCGCGTTCCGGCCGCGGGAGAGGCCTGCATCGGCGAACCGTCCGCCCCGCCGGCCGAACCTTCCGCGGCTGCGCGCACGTGTCCGTGCGGCCGAGATGACCGAGCGAAGCCCCGGCGACGGGCGGCGCCCGCCGTGCGCCCCGGCGGATTGCGCGGCCCGCCGGCGCGCAACGCCGGGCCCACGTTCCGGCTGCGGGAAAGGCCTGCGGCGGCGAACCGTCCGCCCCGCCGGCCGAACCTTGCGCGGCGGCGCTTACGTGTCCGTGCGGCAGAGATGACCGAGCAAGCTCCGGCGATGGGCGGCGCCCTCCGTGCGCCCCGCCGGATCGCCTGCGAGCGGCGAGCGTCCGGGCGGGCCCCTTTCGCAACTTCCCTCGGTACTCTAAACACCCCTTGCCTCTCGGTCTTCCCCCCGACCCTCTCGGTATTTGCTCGGATATGTGCATGCATCGTCCCTCGTCGCCTTCGGTTATCCTCCCCGGGGTGGGCTTTGCGCCGACGCGCCAACGGGGTGGTAGGGGGGCTGCAGCCGCGGCCGCCGCGTTTCGCCATCCGCGCGTGCGCCGCCGGATCCGAGTGGAGGTCGCGGGCGACTCGTCGATGCTTGTACTAGGGGCGCATGCCGGCAGCCCCCCGCGGGGTGCGGGACCCCCGATCGGCGTGCGAGGGACGGGCGTCCGGGCGGGCCCCGTTTCCAACTTCCCTCGGAACATTAAAACCCCCCGACCCCCTCGGTCTTCGCTCCGGCCCTATCGCTATTGCTCGGATATGTGCATCCACCGTCCCTCGTTGCCTTCGGTTATCTACCCCAGGGTGGGCCTTGCGCCGATGCCCCGATGGGGTGGCAGGGGTGGGGCTGCCGCGGCCGGCGCGTTTCGGCATCCGCGCTTGGGGGCTCGGACCCGAGTGGAGGTCGCGGGCGGCTCGTCGATGCCTGCACCGGGAGCGCATGCCGGCAGCCCCCCGCGGGGCGCCGGACCCCCGATCGGCGTGCGATGGACGGGGGGAGGGGCGGGCCCGGTTTGCAAATTCCCTCGGTACTTTAAAATCTCACGGCCCTGTCGGTGCTCCCTCCGGCCCTATCGCCACTGCTCGGATATGTGCATCCACCGTCCCTCGTTGCCTTCGGTTATCTACCCCGCGGTGGGCTTTGCGCCGATGCCCCGATGGGGTGGCAGGGGGGCACGCTCTAGGCCGTGCCACGGGGCGCGGGCGCCGGCGCCGTACGTCCCTCGCGGCGGCCGTGAGCGGCACCTCGGCTTGCTCGGTCTGTCCTCCCGGGACGCGCGACCCGTGCGACCGGGACGCGCATCCCGTGCGACCGGGACGCGTGTCCGGGCCGTTCCCGTTTGCAACGCTCCTCGGTACTTTGGAACGCTTGGGGTGGGCTTTGGGCGGATGCCCCGCCGGGGTGGTAGGGAGGGGGGGCGGCTGCTGCCGCGGCGGGACTTCCGCTCCACTCCGCACAAGTCCGTCGCCTCGCGGCGGGCGCGCCCGGCACCGTTCGTCCCCGAGGGAGCCGGCACGCGCCCGCCGAGGCCCCGGCGCATGGGCGCCGCCGCCGGCCGTCCGCGCGGCGGCCGTGCGCCGGCTTCCTCCGTCGGCCCTCCCGGGATGCGCGACCCGTGCGACCGGGACGCGCATCCCGTGAGACCGGGACGCGTGTCCGGGCCGTTCCCGTTTGCAACGCTCCTCGGTACTTTGGAACGCTTGGGGTGGGCCTTGGGCGGATGCCCCGCCGGGGTGGTAGGGAGGGGGGGCTGCTGCTGCCGCGGCGGGACTTCCGCTCCACTCCGCACAAGTCCGTCGCCTCGCGGCGGGCGCGCCCGGCACCGTTCGTCCCCGAGGGAGCCGGCACGCGCCCGCCGAGGCCCCGGCGCATGGGCGCCGCCGCCGGCCGTCCGCGCGGCGGCCGTGCGCCGGCTTCCTCCGTCGGCCCTCCCGGGATGCGCGACCCGTGCGACCGGGACGCGCATCCCGTGAGACCGGGACGCGTGTCCGGGCCGTTCCCGTTTGCAACGCTCCTCGGTACTTTGGAACGCTTGGGGTGGGCCTTGGGCGGATGCCCCGCCGGGGTGGTAGGGAGGGGGGGCTGCTGCTGCCGCGGCGGGACTTCCGCTCCACTCCGCACAAGTCCGTCGCCTCGCGGCGGGCGGGCCCGGCACCGTTCGTCCCCGAGGGAGCCGGCCCGCGCCCGCCGAGGCCCCGGCGCATGGGCGCCCCCGCCGGCCGTCCGCGCGGCGGCCGTGCGCCGGCTTCCTCCGTCGGCCCTCCCGGGACGCGCGACCCGTGCGACCGGGACGCGCATCCCGTGCGACCGGGACGCGTGTCCGGGCGGTTCCCGTTTGCAACGCTCCTCGGTACTTTGGAACGCTTGGGGTGGGCTTTGGGCGGATGCCCCGTCGGGGTGGTAGGGAGGGGGGGCTGGCGCCGCCGCGGCGGGCCTTCCGCCCCCCTCCGCACAAGTCCGTTGCCTCGCGGCGGTCGTGCCCGGCACCGTTCATCCCCGACGGAGCCGTCGCGCGCCCGACGACTTTCCGGCGCACGGGCGCCGCCGCCGGCCGTCCGTGCGCGGCGGCCGTGCGCCACTTTGGCTTCGTCCGTCGGCCCTCCCGGGACGCGCGACCCGTGCGACCGGGACGCGCATCCCGTGCGACCGGGTCGCGTGTCCGGGCCGTTCCCGTTTGCAACGCTCCTCGGTACTTTGGAACGCTTGGGGTGGGCTTTGGGCGGATGCCCCGCCGGGGTGGTAGGGAGGGGGGGTCTGCTGCCGCCGCGGCGGGCCTTCCGCTCCACTCCGCACAGGACCGTTGCCTCGCGGCGGACTTGCCCGGCACATTTCGTCCCCGACGGAGCCGGCACGCGCCTGCCGACTTCCCGGCGCACGGGCGCTGCCTTCGGCCGTCCGTGCCCGGCGGCCGTGCGCCACTTCGGCTCCCTCCATCGGCCCTCCCGGGAAGCGCGTCCCGGACGTTCGGGATGCGCACCCCGTGCGACCG
>NC_143199.1:3800000-3805000 GCF_051530095.1 Phoenix dactylifera
GGTGCGTCCCTGTGGGTTCCTTTGTCGGTTTTGCGGGCTCGGCGCCGGGCCTTCCGCGCCGGTCCGTCGGCTCGCTCGGACGGACCGTGCGCAGGTGGTCCCCGACGGAGCCGGCACGCTCCTTCCGCTGGCGCGGCGCTCGGTCTATGCCTCCGGCCGGCCCTCGCGGCGGCCGTGCGCGGCGCTTCGGTTCGGTCGGCCGGTCGTCCCGTCCCTCACGAAGTTCCTGCGGCCGCGCGTGCGTGGAGCGGGATCGGCCTTACTTGGTCGGATCCGTCGCCCTCGCCTGTTGCGGGGGCTCGGTCCCGTCCCGTTCGGTGAAAGCTTTGCCCGCTCTGGTGCGTCCCCGTGGGTTCCTTTGTCGGTTTTGCGGCCTTGGCGGCGGGCCTTCCGTGTCGGCCCGTCGTGGGCCCGCTGCGCGTCCGTGCGCGGTGCTTCGGATCGGTAGGCCCGTCGTCTGGGTCCCTTACGAAGCTTTGCGCGACCGCTCCTTTGTCGCCGGTCCCCTGTTAGGGCTGACCGAGCCCTCCGTTCGCCCCCTGGCCCGTCGCATGGGCCCCCGGCGCCTCCGCGGCGCCCCACCGAAAACTGTCACGACGCGCATCCAGCGCCGACGAGGTCGCAGGTTACGTGCGGCAGCCGGGGGGCTAGGCCGAGCGGCGGCGGGCCCGCCCACGGACGGGCGCGGGGAGGAGCGCAGCCGGCACGCGGCGCGGAGCGGCGGCGGCATGCCGCCGGGCGGCCGTCGGCTCAACCGTGCCCGAGTCCCGCGGGCACCGCGTCGCCCGGCCGGCGCGAGCGGCGGCGGGCCCGCCCGCGGACGGGCGCGGGGAGGAGCGCAGCCGGCACGCGGCGCGGAGCGGCGGCGGCATGCCGCCGGGCGGCCGACGGCTCAACCATGCCCGAGTCCCGCGGGCACCGCGTCGCCCGGCCGGCGCGAGCGGCGGCGGGCCCGCCCGCGGACGGGCGCGGGGAGGAGCGCAGCCGGCACGCGGCGCGGAGCGGCGGCGGCATGCCGCCGGGCGGCCGACGGCTCAACCATGCCCGAGTCCCGCGGGCACCGCGTCGCCCGGCCGGCGCGAGCGCACGAGGGCGGGAGGCAACCGGGCGGCGCCTGCGGAACCGGATGCGACGGCCGGCGCGGCACGGCCCCGACGGGTCCGCACCGAAGACCAGCGCGGTGCGGATCGACCGCTGATGAGGTCAGAGGTTACGTGCGGCAGCCGGCCGGCTGGCCCGAGCGGCGGCCGGCACGCGACGGGGATCGAGCGGCCCCGACGGCTTGCAGCCGGGCGGCCGACGGCTAGGCCGTACCGGAGTCCCGCGGTCGTTCGGGCGAAGGGGCGCATGCTGCGGGAAAGGCCTGCGGCGGCGAACCGTCCGCCCGGCCGGCCAAGCCTTCCGCGGCGGCGCGCACGTGGCGGCGCGGCCGAGATGACCGAGCGAAGCCCCGGCGATGGGCGGCGCGCACGTGTCCGTGCGGCCGAGATGACCGAGCGAAGCCCGGGCGGCGCCCGCCGTGCGCCCTGCCGGATCGCGCCTTCCGCCGGCGCGCAACGCCGGTCCCGCGTTCCGGCCGCGGGAGAGGCCTGCGTCGGCGAACCGTCCGCCCCGCCGACCGAACCTTCCGCGGCTGCGCGCACGTGTCCGTGCGGCCGAGATGACCGAGCGAAGCCCCGGCGACGGGCGGCGCCCGCCGTGCGCCCCGGCGGATTGCGCGGCCCGCCGGCGCGCAACGCCGGGCCCACGTTCCGGCTGCGGGAAAGGCCTGCGGCGGCGAACCGTCCGCCCCGCCGGCCGAACCTTGCGCGGCGGCGCTTACGTGTCCGTGCGGCAGAGATGACCGAGCAAGCTCCGGCGATGGGCGGCGCCCTCCGTGCGCCCCGCCGGATCGCCTGCGAGCGGCGAGCGTCCGGGCGGGCCCCTTTCGCAACTTCCCTCGGTACTCTAAACACCCCTTGCCTCTCGGTCTTCCCCCCGACCCTCTCGGTATTTGCTCGGATATGTGCATGCATCGTCCCTCGTCGCCTTCGGTTATCCTCCCCGGGGTGGGCTTTGCGCCGACGCGCCAACGGGGTGGTAGGGGGGCTGCAGCCGCGGCCGCCGCGTTTCGCCATCCGCGCGTGCGCCGCCGGATCCGAGTGGAGGTCGCGGGCGACTCGTCGATGCTTGTACTAGGGGCGCATGCCGGCAGCCCCCCGCGGGGTGCGGGACCCCCGATCGGCGTGCGAGGGACGGGCGTCCGGGCGGGCCCCGTTTCCAACTTCCCTCGGAACATTAAAACCCCCCGACCCCCTCGGTCTTCGCTCCGGCCCTATCGCTATTGCTCGGATATGTGCATCCACCGTCCCTCGTTGCCTTCGGTTATCTACCCCAGGGTGGGCCTTGCGCCGATGCCCCGATGGGGTGGCAGGGGTGGGGCTGCCGCGGCCGGCGCGTTTCGGCATCCGCGCTTGGGGGCTCGGACCCGAGTGGAGGTCGCGGGCGGCTCGTCGATGCCTGCACCGGGAGCGCATGCCGGCAGCCCCCCGCGGGGCGCCGGACCCCCGATCGGCGTGCGATGGACGGGGGGAGGGGCGGGCCCGGTTTGCAAATTCCCTCGGTACTTTAAAATCTCACGGCCCTGTCGGTGCTCCCTCCGGCCCTATCGCCACTGCTCGGATATGTGCATCCACCGTCCCTCGTTGCCTTCGGTTATCTACCCCGCGGTGGGCTTTGCGCCGATGCCCCGATGGGGTGGCAGGGGGGCACGCTCTAGGCCGTGCCACGGGGCGCGGGCGCCGGCGCCGTACGTCCCTCGCGGCGGCCGTGAGCGGCACCTCGGCTTGCTCGGTCTGTCCTCCCGGGACGCGCGACCCGTGCGACCGGGACGCGCATCCCGTGCGACCGGGACGCGTGTCCGGGCCGTTCCCGTTTGCAACGCTCCTCGGTACTTTGGAACGCTTGGGGTGGGCTTTGGGCGGATGCCCCGCCGGGGTGGTAGGGAGGGGGGGCGGCTGCTGCCGCGGCGGGACTTCCGCTCCACTCCGCACAAGTCCGTCGCCTCGCGGCGGGCGCGCCCGGCACCGTTCGTCCCCGAGGGAGCCGGCACGCGCCCGCCGAGGCCCCGGCGCATGGGCGCCGCCGCCGGCCGTCCGCGCGGCGGCCGTGCGCCGGCTTCCTCCGTCGGCCCTCCCGGGATGCGCGACCCGTGCGACCGGGACGCGCATCCCATGAGACCGGGATGCGTGTCCGGGCCGTTCCCGTTTGCAACGCTCCTCGGTACTTTGGAACGCTTGGGGTGGGCCTTGGGCGGATGCCCCGCCGGGGTGGTAGGGAGGGGGGGCTGCTGCTGCCGCGGCGGGACTTCCGCTCCACTCCGCACAAGTCCGTCGCCTCGCGGCGGGCGCGCCCGGCACCGTTCGTCCCCGAGGGAGCCGGCACGCGCCCGCCGAGGCCCCGGCGCATGGGCGCCGCCGCCGGCCGTCCGCGCGGCGGCCGTGCGCCGGCTTCCTCCGTCGGCCCTCCCGGGATGCGCGACCCGTGCGACCGGGACGCGCATCCCGTGAGACCGGGACGCGTGTCCGGGCCGTTCCCGTTTGCAACGCTCCTCGGTACTTTGGAACGCTTGGGGTGGGCCTTGGGCGGATGCCCCGCCGGGGTGGTAGGGAGGGGGGGCTGCTGCTGCCGCGGCGGGACTTCCGCTCCACTCCGCACAAGTCCGTCGCCTCGCGGCGGGCGGGCCCGGCACCGTTCGTCCCCGAGGGAGCCGGCCCGCGCCCGCCGAGGCCCCGGCGCATGGGCGCCCCCGCCGGCCGTCCGCGCGGCGGCCGTGCGCCGGCTTCCTCCGTCGGCCCTCCCGGGACGCGCGACCCGTGCGACCGGGACGCGCATCCCGTGCGACCGGGACGCGCATCCCGTGCGACCGGGACGCGTGTCCGGGCGGTTCCCGTTTGCAACGCTCCTCGGTACTTTGGAACGCTTGGGGTGGGCTTTGGGCGGATGCCCCGTCGGGGTGGTAGGGAGGGGGGGCTGGCGCCGCCGCGGCGGGCCTTCCGCCCCCCTCCGCACAAGTCCGTTGCCTCGCGGCGGTCGTGCCCGGCACCGTTCGTCCCCGACGGAGCCGTCGCGCGCCCGACGACTTTCCGGCGCACGGGCGCCGCCGCCGGCCGTCCGTGCACGGCGGCCGTGCGCCACTTCGGCTTCGTCCGTCGGCCCTCCCGGGACGCGCGACCCGTGCGACCGGGACGCGCATCCCGTGCGACCGGGTCGCGTGTCCGGGCCGTTCCCGTTTGCAACGCTCCTCGGTACTTTGGAACGCTTGGGGTGGGCTTTGGGCGGATGCCCCGCCGGGGTGGGAGGGAGGGGGGGTCTGCTGCCGCCGCGGCGGGCCTTCCGCTCCACTCCGCACAGGACTGTTGCCTCGCGGCGGACTTGCCCGGCACATTTCGTCCCCGACGGAGCCGGCACGCGCCTGCCGACTTCCCGGCGCACGGGCGCTGCCTTCGGCCGTCCGCGCGGCGGCCGTGCGCCGGCTTCCTCCGTCGGCCCTCCCGGGATGCGCGACCCGTGCGACCGGGACGCGCATCCCGTGCGACCGGGACGCGCATCCCGTGAGATCGGGACGCGTGTCCGGGCCGTTCCCGTTTGCAACGCTCCTCGGTACTTTGGAACGCTTGGGGTGGGCCTTGGGCGGATGCCCCGCCGGGGTGGTAGGGAGGGGGGGCTGCTGCTGCCGCGGCGGGACTTCCGCTCCACTCCGCACAAGTCCGTCGCCTCGCGGCGGGCGCGCCCGGCACCGTTCGTCCCCGAGGGAGCCGGCACGCGCCCGCCGAGGCCCCGGCGCATGGGCGCCGCCGCCGGCCGTCCGCGCGGCGGCCGTGCGCCGGCTTCCTCCGTCGGTCCTCCCGGGATGCGCGACCCGTGCGACCGGGACGCGCATCCCGTGAGACCGGGATGCGTGTCCGGGCCGTTCCCGTTTGCAACGCTCCTCGGTACTTTGGAACGCTTGGGGTGGGCCT
>NC_143199.1:3815000-3820000 GCF_051530095.1 Phoenix dactylifera
GGCCCGTCGGCTCGCTCGGATGGGCCACGCGCAGCGGGCCCACGACGGAGCCGGCACGCTCCTTCTGCTGGCGCGGCGCTCGGTCTACGCCTCCGGCCGGCCGTTGCGGCGGCCGTGCACGGCGCTTCGGATCGGTCGGCCCGTCGTCCCGTCCCTGACGAAGTTTTCGCGGCCGCGCGCGCGCGGAGTTGGATCGGCCTTACTTGGTCCGATCCTTCGCCCTCGCATGTTGCGTGGGCTCGGTCCCGTCCCGTTCGGTGAAATCTTTGTCCGCTCTGGTGCGTCCCTGTGGGTTCCTTTGTCGGTTTTGCGGGTTCGGCCGGGCCTTCCGTGCCGGCCCGTCGGCTCGCTCGGATGGGCCCCGCGGAGTTGGCCCACGACGGAGCCGGCACGCTCCTTCCGCTGGTGCGGCGCTCGGTCTATTCCTTCGGTCGGCCCTTGCGGCGGCCGTGCGCGGTGCTTCGGATCGGTCGGCCGGTCTTCCCGTCCCTCATGAAGTGTTCGCGGCCGCGCGCGCGCGGAGTTGGATCGGCCTTACTTGGTCCGATCCTTCGCCCTCGCATGTTCCGTGGGCTCGGTCCCGTCCTGTTCGGTGAGGGAGGGCGGCCCCGAATCTTTGTCCGCTCTGGTGCGTCCCTGTGGGTTCCTTTGTCGGTTTTGCGGGTTCGGCCGGGCCTTCCGCGCCGGCCCGTCGGCTCGCTCGGATGGGCCCCGCGGAGTTGGCCCACGACGGAGCCGGCACGCTCCTTCCGCTGGTGCGGCTCTCGGTCTATGCCTCCAGCCGGCCCTTGTGGCGGCCGTGCGCGGCGCTTCGGTTCGGTCGGCCGGTCTTCCTGTCCCTCACGAAGTGCTCGCGGCCGCGCGCGCGCGGAGTTGGATCGGCCTTACTTGGTCCGATCCGTCGCCATCGCATGTTGCGTGGGCTCGGTCCCGTCTCGGTGAAATCTTGGGCCGCTTTGGTGCGTCCCTGTGGGTTCCTTTGTCGGTTTTGCGGGCTCGGCGCCGGGCCTTCCGCGCCGGTCCGTCGGCTCGCTCGGACGGACCGTGCGCAGGTGGTCCCCGACGGAGCCGGCACGCTCCTTCCGCTGGCGCGGCGCTCGGTCTATGCCTCCGGCCGGCCCTCGCGGCGGCCGTGCGCGGCGCTTCGGTTCGGTCGGCCGGTCGTCCCGTCCCTCACGAAGTTCCTGCGGCCGCGCGTGCGTGGAGCGGGATCGGCCTTACTTGGTCGGATCCGTCGCCCTCGCCTGTTGCGGGGGCTCGGTCCCGTCCCGTTCGGTGAAAGCTTTGCCCGCTCTGGTGCGTCCCCGTGGGTTCCTTTGTCGGTTTTGCGGCCTTGGCGGCGGGCCTTCCGTGTCGGCCCGTCGTGGGCCCGCTGCGCGTCCGTGCGCGGTGCTTCGGATCGGTAGGCCCGTCGTCTGGGTCCCTTACGAAGCTTTGCGCGACCGCTCCTTTGTCGCCGGTCCCCTGTTAGGGCTGACCGAGCCCTCCGTTCGCCCCCTGGCCCGTCGCATGGGCCCCCGGCGCCTCCGCGGCGCCCCACCGAAAACTGTCACGACGCGCATCCAGCGCCGACGAGGTCGCAGGTTACGTGCGGCAGCCGGGGGGCTAGGCCGAGCGGCGGCGGGCCCGCCCACGGACGGGCGCGGGGAGGAGCGCAGCCGGCACGCGGCGCGGAGCGGCGGCGGCATGCCGCCGGGCGGCCGTCGGCTCAACCGTGCCCGAGTCCCGCGGGCACCGCGTCGCCCGGCCGGCGCGAGCGGCGGCGGGCCCGCCCGCGGACGGGCGCGGGGAGGAGCGCAGCCGGCACGCGGCGCGGAGCGGCGGCGGCATGCCGCCGGGCGGCCGACGGCTCAACCATGCCCGAGTCCCGCGGGCACCGCGTCGCCCGGCCGGCGCGAGCGGCGGCGGGCCCGCCCGCGGACGGGCGCGGGGAGGAGCGCAGCCGGCACGCGGCGCGGAGCGGCGGCGGCATGCCGCCGGGCGGCCGACGGCTCAACCATGCCCGAGTCCCGCGGGCACCGCGTCGCCCGGCCGGCGCGAGCGCACGAGGGCGGGAGGCAACCGGGCGGCGCCTGCGGAACCGGATGCGACGGCCGGCGCGGCACGGCCCCGACGGGTCCGCACCGAAGACCAGCGCGGTGCGGATCGACCGCTGATGAGGTCAGAGGTTACGTGCGGCAGCCGGCCGGCTGGCCCGAGCGGCGGCCGGCACGCGACGGGGATCGAGCGGCCCCGACGGCTTGCAGCCGGGCGGCCGACGGCTAGGCCGTACCGGAGTCCCGCGGTCGTTCGGGCGAAGGGGCGCATGCTGCGGGAAAGGCCTGCGGCGGCGAACCGTCCGCCCGGCCGGCCAAGCCTTCCGCGGCGGCGCGCACGTGGCGGCGCGGCCGAGATGACCGAGCGAAGCCCCGGCGATGGGCGGCGCGCACGTGTCCGTGCGGCCGAGATGACCGAGCGAAGCCCGGGCGGCGCCCGCCGTGCGCCCTGCCGGATCGCGCCTTCCGCCGGCGCGCAACGCCGGTCCCGCGTTCCGGCCGCGGGAGAGGCCTGCGTCGGCGAACCGTCCGCCCCGCCGGCCGAACCTTCCGCGGCTGCGCGCACGTGTCCGTGCGGCCGAGATGACCGAGCGAAGCCCCGGCGACGGGCGGCGCCCGCCGTGCGCCCCGGCGGATTGCGCGGCCCGCCGGCGCGCAACGCCGGGCCCACGTTCCGGCTGCGGGAAAGGCCTGCGGCGGCGAACCGTCCGCCCCGCCGGCCGAACCTTGCGCGGCGGCGCTTACGTGTCCGTGCGGCAGAGATGACCGAGCAAGCTCCGGCGATGGGCGGCGCCCTCCGTGCGCCCCGCCGGATCGCCTGCGAGCGGCGAGCGTCCGGGCGGGCCCCTTTCGCAACTTCCCTCGGTACTCTAAACACCCCTTGCCTCTCGGTCTTCCCCCCGACCCTCTCGGTATTTGCTCGGATATGTGCATGCATCGTCCCTCGTCGCCTTCGGTTATCCTCCCCGGGGTGGGCTTTGCGCCGACGCGCCAACGGGGTGGTAGGGGGGCTGCAGCCGCGGCCGCCGCGTTTCGCCATCCGCGCGTGCGCCGCCGGATCCGAGTGGAGGTCGCGGGCGACTCGTCGATGCTTGTACTAGGGGCGCATGCCGGCAGCCCCCCGCGGGGTGCGGGACCCCCGATCGGCGTGCGAGGGACGGGCGTCCGGGCGGGCCCCGTTTCCAACTTCCCTCGGAACATTAAAATCCCCCGACCCCCTCGGTCTTCGCTCCGGCCCTATCGCTATTGCTCGGATATGTGCATCCACCGTCCCTCGTTGCCTTCGGTTATCTACCCCAGGGTGGGCCTTGCGCCGATGCCCCGATGGGGTGGCAGGGGTGGGGCTGCCGCGGCCGGCGCGTTTCGGCATCCGCGCTTGGGGGCTCGGACCCGAGTGGAGGTCGCGGGCGGCTCGTCGATGCCTGCACCGGGAGCGCATGCCGGCAGCCCCCCGCGGGGCGCCGGACCCCCGATCGGCGTGCGATGGACGGGGGGAGGGGCGGGCCCGGTTTGCAAATTCCCTCGGTACTTTAAAATCTCACGGCCCTGTCGGTGCTCCCTCCGGCCCTATCGCCACTGCTCGGATATGTGCATCCACCGTCCCTCGTTGCCTTCGGTTATCTACCCCGCGGTGGGCTTTGCGCCGATGCCCCGATGGGGTGGCAGGGGGGCACGCTCTAGGCCGTGCCACGGGGCGCGGGCGCCGGCGCCGTACGTCCCTCGCAGCGGCCGTGAGCGGCACCTCGGCTTGCTCGGTCTGTCCTCCCGGGACGCGCGACCCGTGCGACCGGGACGCGCATCCCGTGCGACCGGGACACGTGTCCGGGCCGTTCCCGTTTGCAACGCTCCTCGGTACTTTGGAACGCTTGGGGTGGGCTTTGGGCGGATGCCCCGCCGGGGTGGTAGGGAGGGGGGGCGGCTGCTGCCGCGGCGGGACTTCCGCTCCACTCCGCACAAGTCCGTCGCCTCGCGGCGGGCGCGCCCGGCACCGTTCGTCCCCGAGGGAGCCGGCACGCGCCCGCCGAGGCCCCGGCGCATGGGCGCCGCCGCCGGCCGTCCGCGCGGCGGCCGTGCGCCGGCTTCCTCCGTCGGCCCTCCCGGGATGCGCGACCCGTGCGACCGGGACGCGCATCCCGTGAGACCGGGACGCGTGTCCGGGCCGTTCCCGTTTGCAACGCTCCTCGGTACTTTGGAACGCTTGGGGTGGGCCTTGGGCGGATGCCCCGCCGGGGTGGTAGGGAGGGGGGGCTGCTGCTGCCGCGGCGGGACTTCCGCTCCACTCCGCACAAGTCCGTCGCCTCGCGGCGGGCGCGCCCGGCACCGTTCGTCCCCGAGGGAGCCGGCACGCGCCCGCCGAGGCCCCGGCGCATGGGCGCCGCCGCCGGCCGTCCGCGCGGCGGCCGTGCGCCGGCTTCCTCCGTCGGCCCTCCCGGGATGCGCGACCCGTGCGACCGGGACGCGCATCCCGTGAGACCGGGACGCGTGTCCGGGCCGTTCCCGTTTGCAACGCTCCTCGGTACTTTGGAACGCTTGGGGTGGGCCTTGGGCGGATGCCCCGCCGGGGTGGTAGGGAGGGGGGGCTGCTGCTGCCGCGGCGGGACTTCCGCTCCACTCCGCACAAGTCCGTCGCCTCGCGGCGGGCGGGCCCGGCACCGTTCGTCCCCGAGGGAGCCGGCCCGCGCCCGCCGAGGCCCCGGCGCATGGGCGCCCCCGCCGGCCGTCCGCGCGGCGGCCGTGCGCCGGCTTCCTCCGTCGGCCCTCCCGGGACGCGCGACCCGTGTGACCGGGACGCGCATCCCGTGCGACCGGGACGCGTGTCCGGGCGGTTCCCGTTTGCAACGCTCCTCGGTACTTTGGAACGCTTGGGGTGGGCTTTGGGCGGATGCCCCGTCGGGGTGGTAGGGAGGGGGGGCTGGCGCCGCCGCGGCGGGCCTTCCGCCCCCCTCCGCACAAGTCCGTTGCCTC
>NC_143199.1:3830000-3835000 GCF_051530095.1 Phoenix dactylifera
TATTCCTTCGGTCGGCCCTTGCGGCGGCCGTGCGCGGTGCTTCGGATCGGTCGGCCGGTCTTCCCGTCCCTCATGAAGTGTTCGCGGCCGCGCGCGCGCGGAGTTGGATCGGCCTTACTTGGTCCGATCCTTCGCCCTCGCATGTTCCGTGGGCTCGGTCCCGTCCTGTTCGGTGAAATCTTTGTCCGCTCTGGTGCGTCCCTGTGGGTTCCTTTGTCGGTTTTGCGGGTTCGGCCGGGCCTTCCGCGCCGGCCCGTCGGCTCGCTCGGATGGGCCCCGCGGAGTTGGCCCACGACGGAGCCGGCACGCTCCTTCCGCTGGTGCGGCTCTCGGTCTACGCCTCCAGCCGGCCCTTGTGGCGGCCGTGCGCGGCGCTTCGGTTCGGTCGGCCGGTCTTCCTGTCCCTCACGAAGTGCTCGCGGCCGCGCGCACGCGGAGTTGGATCGGCCTTACTTGGTCCGATCCGTCGCCATCGCATGTTGCGTGGGCTCGGTCCCGTCTCGGTGAAATCTTGGGCCGCTTTGGTGCGTCCCTGTGGGTTCCTTTGTCGGTTTTGCGGGCTCGGCGCCGGGCCTTCCGCGCCGGTCCGTCGGCTCGCTCGGACGGACCGTGCGCAGGTGGTCCCCGACGGAGCCGGCACGCTCCTTCCGCTGGCGCGGCGCTCGGTCTATGCCTCCGGCCGGCCCTCGCGGCGGCCGTGCGCGGCGCTTCGGTTCGGTCGGCCGGTCGTCCCGTCCCTCACGAAGTTCCTGCGGCCGCGCGTGCGTGGAGCGGGATCGGCCTTACTTGGTCGGATCCGTCGCCCTCGCCTGTTGCGGGGGCTCGGTCCCGTCCCGTTCGGTGAAAGCTTTGCCCGCTCTGGTGCGTCCCCGTGGGTTCCTTTGTCGGTTTTGCGGCCTTGGCGGCGGGCCTTCCGTGTCGGCCCGTCGTGGGCCCGCTGCGCGTCCGTGCGCGGTGCTTCGGATCGGTAGGCCCGTCGTCTGGGTCCCTTACGAAGCTTTGCGCGACCGCTCCTTTGTCGCCGGTCCCCTGTTAGGGCTGACCGAGCCCTCCGTTCGCCCCCTGGCCCGTCGCATGGGCCCCCGGCGCCTCCGCGGCGCCCCACCGAAAACTGTCACGACGCGCATCCAGCGCCGACGAGGTCGCAGGTTACGTGCGGCAGCCGGGGGGCTAGGCCGAGCGGCGGCGGGCCCGCCCACGGACGGGCGCGGGGAGGAGCGCAGCCGGCACGCGGCGCGGAGCGGCGGCGGCATGCCGCCGGGCGGCCGTCGGCTCAACCGTGCCCGAGTCCCGCGGGCACCGCGTCGCCCGGCCGGCGCGAGCGGCGGCGGGCCCGCCCGCGGACGGGCGCGGGGAGGAGCGCAGCCGGCACGCGGCGCGGAGCGGCGGCGGCATGCCGCCGGGCGGCCGACGGCTCAACCATGCCCGAGTCCCGCGGGCACCGCGTCGCCCGGCCGGCGCGAGCGCACGAGGGCGGGAGGCAACCGGGCGGCGCCTGCGGAACCGGATGCGACGGCCGGCGCGGCACGGCCCCGACGTGTCCGCACCGAAGACCAGCGCGGTGCGGATCGACCGCTGATGAGGTCAGAGGTTACGTGCGGCAGCCGGCCGGCTGGCCCGAGCGGCGGCCGGCACGCGATGGGGATCGAGCGGCCCCGACGGCTTGCAGCCGGGCGGCCGACGGCTAGGCCGTACCGGAGTCCCGCGGTCGTTCGGGCGAAGGGGCGCATGCTGCGGGAAAGGCCTGCGGCGGCGAACCGTCCGCCCGGCCGGCCAAGCCTTCCGCGGCGGCGCGCACGTGGCGGCGCGGCCGAGATGACCGAGCGAAGCCCCGGCGATGGGCGGCGCGCACGTGTCCGTGCGGCCGAGATGACCGAGCGAAGCCCGGGCGGCGCCCGCCGTGCGCCCTGCCGGATCGCGCCTTCCGCCGGCGCGCAACGCCAGTCCCGCGTTCCGGCCGCGGGAGAGGCCTGCGTCGGCGAACCGTCCGCCCCGCCGGCCGAACCTTCCGCGGCTGCGCGCACGTGTCCGTGCGGCCGAGATGACCGAGCGAAGCCCCGGCGACGGGCGGCGCCCGCCGTGCGCCCCGGCGGATTGCGCGGCCCGCCGGCTCGCAACGCCGGGCCCACGTTCCGGCTGCGGGAAAGGCCTGCGGCGGCGAACCGTCCGCCCCGCCGGCCGAACCTTGCGCGGCGGCGCTTACGTGTCCGTGCGGCAGAGATGACCGAGCAAGCTCCGGCGATGGGCGGCGCCCTCCGTGCGCCCCGCCGGATCGCGCTGGCCGGCGGCGCGCAACGCCGGACCCCCGATCCGCGTGCGAGCGGCGAGCGTCCGGGCGGGCCCCTTTCGCAACTTCCCTCGGTACTCTAAACACCCCTTGCCTCTCGGTCTTCCCCCCGACCCTCTCGGTATTTGCTCGGATATGTGCATGCATCGTCCCTCGTCGCCTTCGGTTATCCTCCCCGGGGTGGGCTTTGCGCCGACGCGCCAACGGGGTGGTAGGGGGGCTGCAGCCGCGGCCGCCGCGTTTCGCCATCCGCGCGTGCGCCGCCGGATCCGAGTGGAGGTCGCGGGCGACTCGTCGATGCTTGTACTAGGGGCGCATGCCGGCAGCCCCCCGCGGGGTGCGGGACCCCCGATCGGCGTGCGAGGGACGGGCGTCCGGGCGGGCCCCGTTTCCAACTTCCCTCGGAACATTAAAACCCCCCGACCCCCTCGGTCTTCGCTCCGGCCCTATCGCTATTGCTCGGATATGTGCATCCACCGTCCCTCGTTGCCTTCGGTTATCTACCCCAGGGTGGGCCTTGCGCCGATGCCCCGATGGGGTGGCAGGGGTGGGGCTGCCGCGGCCGGCGCGTTTCGGCATCCGCGCTTGGGGGCTCGGACCCGAGTGGAGGTCGCGGGCGGCTCGTCGATGCCTGCACCGGGAGCGCATGCCGGCAGCCCCCCGCGGGGCGCCGGACCCCCGATCGGCGTGCGATGGACGGGGGGAGGGGCGGGCCCGGTTTGCAAATTCCCTCGGTACTTTAAAATCTCACGGCCCTGTCGGTGCTCCCTCCGGCCCTATCGCCACTGCTCGGATATGTGCATCCACCGTCCCTCGTTGCCTTCGGTTATCTACCCCGCGGTGGGCTTTGCGCCGATGCCCCGATGGGGTGGCAGGGGGGCACGCTCTAGGCCGTGCCACGGGGCGCGGGCGCCGGCGCCGTACGTCCCTCGCGGCGGCCGTGAGCGGCACCTCGGCTTGCTCGGTCTGTCCTCCTGGGACGCGCGACCCGTGCGACCGGGACGCGCATCCCGTGCGACCGGGACGCGTGTCCGGGCCGTTCCCGTTTGCAACGCTCCTCGGTACTTTGGAACGCTTGGGGTGGGCTTTGGGCGGATGCCCCGCCGGGGTGGTAGGGAGGGGGGGCGGCTGCTGCCGCGGCGGGACTTCCGCTCCACTCCGCACAAGTCCGTCGCCTCGCGGCGGGCGCGCCCGGCACCGTTCGTCCCCGAGGGAGCCGGCACGCGCCCGCCGAGGCCCCGGCGCATGGGCGCCGCCGCCGGCCGTCCGCGCGGCGGCCGTGCGCCGGCTTCCTCCGTCGGCCCTCCCGGGATGCGCGACCCGTGCGACCGGGACGCGCATCCCGTGAGACCGGGACGCGTGTCCGGGCCGTTCCCGTTTGCAACGCTCCTCGGTACTTTGGAACGCTTGGGGTGGGCCTTGGGCGGATGCCCCGCCGGGGTGGTAGGGAGGGGGGGCTGCTGCTGCCGCGGCGGGACTTCCGCTCCACTCCGCACAAGTCCGTCGCCTCGCGGCGGGCGGGCCCGGCACCGTTCGTCCCCGAGGGAGCCGGCCCGCGCCCGCCGAGGCCCCGGCGCATGGGCGCCCCCGCCGGCCGTCCGCGCGGCGGCCGTGCGCCGGCTTCCTCCGTCGGCCCTCCCGGGACGCGCGACCCGTGCGACCGGGACGCGCATCCCGTGCGACCGGGACGCGTGTCCGGGCGGTTCCCGTTTGCAACGCTCCTCGGTACTTTGGAACGCTTGGGGTGGGCTTTGGGCGGATGCCCCGTCGGGGTGGTAGGGAGGGGGGGCTGGCGCCGCCGCGGCGGGCCTTCCGCCCCCCTCCGCACAAGTCCGTTGCCTCGCGGCGGTCGTGCCCGGCACCGTTCGTCCCCGACGGAGCCGTCGCGCGCCCGACGACTTTCCGGCGCACGGGCGCCGCCGCCGGCCGTCCGTGCGCGGCGGCCGTGCGCCACTTCGGCTTCGTCCGTCGGCCCTCCCGGGACGCGCGACCCGTGCGACCGGGACGCGCATCCCGTGCGACCGGGTCGCGTGTCCGGGCCGTTCCCGTTTGCAACCTCCTCGGTACTTTGGAACGCTTGGGGTGGGCTTTGGGCGGATGCCCCGCCGGGGTGGTAGGGAGGGGGGGTCTGCTGCCGCCGCGGCGGGCCTTCCGCTCCACTCCGCACAGGACCGTTGCCTCGCGGCGGACTTGCCCGGCACATTTCGTCCCCGACGGAGCCGGCACGCGCCTGCCGACTTCCCGGCGCACGGGCGCTGCCTTCGGCCGTCCGTGCCCGGCGGCCGTGCGCCACTTCGGCTCCCTCCATCGGCCCTCCCGGGAAGCGCGTCCCGGACGTTCGGGATGCGCACCCCGTGCGACCGGGACTCGCGTCCGGGCCGTTTCCGTGTGCAATGCTCCTCGATTCGCTGGAGCCCTTGGGGTGGGCCTTCGGAGGATGCCCCGCTGGGGAGGTAAGGGGGTGTGTCCTGCCTGGGCGGGCCTTCCGCCCGAGCCCGTCGCCCAGCGCGGATGGTCGCGCCGCGCGGGCGGGCGCGCCGCGCGTGCGCGGGGCCGTTGGCCGGTGACGCGCAAGGACGGGCGCGCTGGGCCGATCGGCCGCTCGGGCGCGCGCTTCGTCGCGCTCCCGCGCCTTGGCGCGCGCGCGGCCGCGGCGTGGTCGCTCGGTTCTGCGCATTTGGCCCGCGCGGATGGGCGCGTCGCGCGGGCGGCC
>NC_143199.1:3845000-3847500 GCF_051530095.1 Phoenix dactylifera
GCCTTGGCGGCGGGCCTTCCGTGTCGGCCCGTCGTGGGCCCGCTGCGCGTCCGTGCGCGGTGCTTCGGATCGGTAGGCCCGTCGTCTGGGTCCCTTACGAAGCTTTGCGCGACCGCTCCTTTGTCGCCGGTCCCCTGTTAGGGCTGACCGAGCCCTCCGTTCGCCCCCTGGCCCGTCGCATGGGCCCCCGGCGCCTCCGCGGCGCCCCACCGAAAACTGTCACGACGCGCATCCAGCGCCGACGAGGTCGCAGGTTACGTGCGGCAGCCGGGGGGCTAGGCCGAGCGGCAGCGGGCCCGCCCACGGACGGGCGCGGGGAGGAGCGCAGCCGGCACGCGGCGCGGAGCGGCGGCGGCATGCCGCCGGGCGGCCGTCGGCTCAACCGTGCCCGAGTCCCGCGGGCACCGCGTCGCCCGGCCGGCGCGAGCGGCGGCGGGCCCGCCCGCGGACGGGCGCGGGGAGGAGCGCAGCCGGCACGCGGCGCGGAGCGGCGGCGGCATGCCGCCGGGCGGCCGACGGCTCAACCATGCCCGAGTCCCGCGGGCACCGCGTCGCCCGGCCGGCGCGAGCGCACGAGGGCGGGAGGCAACCGGGCGGCGCCTACGGAACCGGATGCGACGGCCGGCGCGGCACGGCCCCGACGGGTCCGCACCGAAGACCAGCGCGGTGCGGATCGACCGCTGATGAGGTCAGAGGTTACGTGCGGCAGCCGGCCGGCTGGCCCGAGCGGCGGCCGGCACGCGACGGGGATCGAGCGGCCCCGACGGCTTGCAGCCGGGCGGCCGACGGCTAGGCCGTACCGGAGTCCCGCGGTCGTTCGGGCGAAGGGGCGCATGCTGCGGGAAAGGCCTGCGGCGGCGAACCGTCCGCCCGGCCGGCCAAGCCTTCCGCGGCGGCGCGCACGTGGCGGCGCGGCCGAGATGACCGAGCGAAGCCCCGGCGATGGGCGGCGCGCACGTGTCCGTGCGGCCGAGATGACCGAGCGAAGCCCGGGCGGCGCCCGCCGTGCGCCCTGCCGGATCGCGCCTTCCGCCGGCGCGCAACGCCGGTCCCGCGTTCCGGCCGCGGGAGAGGCCTGCGTCGGCGAACCGTCCGCCCCGCCGGCCGAACCTTCCGCGGCTGCGCGCACGTGTCCGTGCGGCCGAGATGACCGAGCGAAGCCCCGGCGACGGGCGGCGCCCGCCGTGCGCCCCGGCGGATTGCGCGGCCCGCCGGCGCGCAACGCCGGGCCCACGTTCCGGCTGCGGGAAAGGCCTGCGGCGGCGAACCGTCCGCCCCGCCGGCCGAACCTTGCGCGGCGGCGCTTACGTGTCCGTGCGGCAGAGATGACCGAGCAAGCTCCGGCGATGGGCGGCGCCCTCCGTGCGCCCCGCCGGATCGCCTGCGAGCGGCGAGCGTCCGGGCGGGCCCCTTTCGCAACTTCCCTCGGTACTCTAAACACCCCTTGCCTCTCGGTCTTCCCCCCGACCCTCTCGGTATTTGCTCGGATATGTGCATGCATCGTCCCTCGTCGCCTTCGGTTATCCTCCCCGGGGTGGGCTTTGCGCCGACGCGCCAACGGGGTGGTAGGGGGGCTGCAGCCGCGGCCGCCGCGTTTCGCCATCCGCGCGTGCGCCGCCGGATCCGAGTGGAGGTCGCGGGCGACTCGTCGATGCTTGTACTAGGGGCGCATGCCGGCAGCCCCCCGCGGGGTGCGGGACCCCCGATCGGCGTGCGAGGGACGGGCGTCCGGGCGGGCCCCGTTTCCAACTTCCCTCGGAACATTAAAACCCCCCGACCCCCTCGGTCTTCGCTCCGGCCCTATCGCTATTGCTCGGATATGTGCATCCACCGTCCCTCGTTGCCTTCGGTTATCTACCCCAGGGTGGGCCTTGCGCCGATGCCCCGATGGGGTGGCAGGGGTGGGGCTGCCGCGGCCGGCGCGTTTCGGCATCCGCGCTTGGGGGCTCGGACCCGAGTGGAGGTCGCGGGCGGCTCGTCGATGCCTGCACCGGGAGCGCATGCCGGCAGCCCCCCGCGGGGCGCCGGACCCCCGATCGGCGTGCGATGGACGGGGGGAGGGGCGGGCCCGGTTTGCAAATTCCCTCGGTACTTTAAAATCTCACGGCCCTGTCGGTGCTCCCTCCGGCCCTATCGCCACTGCTCGGATATGTGCATCCACCGTCCCTCGTTGCCTTCGGTTATCTACCCCGCGGTGGGCTTTGCGCCGATGCCCCGATGGGGTGGCAGGGGGGCACGCTCTAGGCCGTGCCACGGGGCGCGGGCGCCGGCGCCGTACGTCCCTCGCGGCGGCCGTGAGCGGCACCTCGGCTTGCTCGGTCTGTCCTCCCGGGACGCGCGACCCGTGCGACCGGGACGCGCATCCCGTGCGACCGGGACGCGTGTCCGGGCCGTTCCCGTTTGCAACGCTCCTCGGTACTTTGGAACGCTTGGGGTGGGCTTTGGGCGGATGCCCCGCCGGGGTGGTAGGGAGGGGGGGCGGCTGCTGCCGCGGCGGGAC
>NC_143199.1:3857500-3862500 GCF_051530095.1 Phoenix dactylifera
GCCGCGTGCGGCTGGGGCTCATGGGCGCGGCTTGGGCCGCGCATGGGCATGCCATGGCTTTGGCACGCTGGGCACCGTCTTGGCCGACCTTGGAGGCACTTGGCCAAGCATTGGAGGCCTTGGCTTGGCCTAGGCTTGGCCAAGTGTGAATGGGCTTGGCCTATTGCGAAGAGTCACGGCAAAGGTTCGACCGAAGCTCGCGGCGCCCCGGACGGAGCCGGGCCGCTCCCGCCTTTGCCGCGGCGCACGGGCGCCGCCGCCGTCCGGCCGTCGCGGCGGCCGCGCACGGCACTTCGGCTTCCTCCGTCGGCCCTCCCGGGACGCGCGACCCGTGCGACCGGGACGCGCATCCCGTGCGACCGGGACGCATGTCCGGGCGGTTCCCGTTTGCAACGCTCCTCGGTACTTTGGAACGCTTGGGGTGGGCTTTGGGCGGATGCCCCGCTGGGGTGGTAGGGAGGGGGGGCTGCTGCCGCCGCGGCGGGCCTTCCGCTCCACTCCGCACAAGCCCGCCGTGGGCACTCGCTGCGGGCGTGCCCGGCACCGTTCGTCCTCGAGGGATTCGGCCCGTCGGCTCGCTCGGATGGGCCACGCGCAGCGGGCCCACGACGGAGCCGGCACGCTCCTTCTGCTGGCGCGGCGCTCGGTCTACGCCTCCGGCCGGCCGTTGCGGCGGCCGTGCACGGCGCTTCGGATCGGTCGGCCCGTCGTCCCGTCCCTGACGAAGTTTTCGCGGCCGCGCGCGCGCGGAGTTGGATCGGCCTTACTTGGTCCGATCCTTCGCCCTCGCATGTTGCGTGGGCTCGGTCCCGTCCCGTTCGGTGAAATCTTTGTCCGCTCTGGTGCGTCCCTGTGGGTTCCTTTGTCGGTTTTGCGGGTTCGGCCGGGCCTTCCGTGCCGGCCCGTCGGCTCGCTCGGATGGGCCCCGCGGAGTTGGCCCACGACGGAGCCGGCACGCTCCTTCCGCTGGTGCGGCGCTCGGTCTATTCCTTCGGTCGGCCCTTGCGGCGGCCGTGCGCGGTGCTTCGGATCGGTCGGCCGGTCTTCCCGTCCCTCATGAAGTGTTCGCGGCCGCGCGCGCGCGGAGTTGGATCGGCCTTACTTGGTCCGATCCTTCGCCCTCGCATGTTCCGTGGGCTCGGTCCCGTCCTGTTCGGTGAGGGAGGGCGGCCCCAAATCTTTGTCCGCTCTGGTGCGTCCCTGTGGGTTCCTTTGTCGGTTTTGCGGGTTCGGCCGGGCCTTCCGCGCCGGCCCGTCGGCTCGCTCGGATGGGCCCCGCGGAGTTGGCCCACGACGGAGCCGGCACGCTCCTTCCGCTGGTGCGGCTCTCGGTCTACGCCTCCAGCCGGCCCTTGTGGCGGCCGTGCGCGGCGCTTCGGTTCGGTCGGCCGGTCTTCCTGTCCCTCACGAAGTGCTCGCGGCCGCGCGCGCGCGGAGTTGGATCGGCCTTACTTGGTCCGATCCGTCGCCATCGCATGTTGCGTGGGCTCGGTCCCGTCTCGGTGAAATCTTGGGCCGCTTTGGTGCGTCCCTGTGGGTTCCTTTGTCGGTTTTGCGGGCTCGGCGCCGGGCCTTCCGCGCCGGTCCGTCGGCTCGCTCGGACGGACCGTGCGCAGGTGGTCCCCGACGGAGCCGGCACGCTCCTTCCGCTGGCGCGGCGCTCGGTCTATGCCTCCGGCCGGCCCTCGCGGCGGCCGTGCGCGGCGCTTCGGTTCGGTCGGCCGGTCGTCCCGTCCCTCACGAAGTTCCTGCGGCCGCGCGTGCGTGGAGCGGGATCGGCCTTACTTGGTCGGATCCGTCGCCCTCGCCTGTTGCGGGGGCTCGGTCCCGTCCCGTTCGGTGAAAGCTTTGCCCGCTCTGGTGCGTCCCCGTGGGTTCCTTTGTCAGTTTTGCGGCCTTGGCGGCGGGCCTTCCGTGTCGGCCCGTCGTAGGCCCGCTGCGCGTCCGTGCGCGGTGCTTCGGATCGGTAGGCCCGTCGTCTGGGTCCCTTACGAAGCTTTGCGCGACCGCTCCTTTGTCGCCGGTCCCCTGTTAGGGCTGACCGAGCCCTCCGTTCGCCCCCTGGCCCGTCGCATGGGCCCCCGGCGCCTCCGCGGCGCCCCACCGAAAACTGTCACGACGCGCATCCAGCGCCGACGAGGTCGCAGGTTACGTGCGGCAGCCGGGGGGCTAGGCCGAGCGGCGGCGGGCCCGCCCACGGACGGGCGCGGGGAGGAGCGCAGCCGGCACGCGGCGCGGAGCGGCGGCGGCATGCCGCCGGGCGGCCGTCGGCTCAACCGTGCCCGAGTCCCGCGGGCACCGCGTCGCCCGGCCGGCGCGAGCGGCGGCGGGCCCGCCCGCGGACGGGCGCGGGGAGGAGCGCAGCCGGCACGCGGCGCGGAGCGGCGGCGGCATGCCGCCGGGCGGCCGACGGCTCAACCATGCCCGAGTCCCGCGGGCACCGCGTCGCCCGGCCGGCGCGAGCGGCGGCGGGCCCGCCCGCGGACGGGCGCGGGGAGGAGCGCAGCCGGCACGCGGCGCGGAGCGGCGGCGGCATGCCGCCGGGCGGCCGACGGCTCAACCATGCCCGAGTCCCGCGGGCACCGCGTCGCCCGGCCGGCGCGAGCGCACGAGGGCGGGAGGCAACCGGGCGGCGCCTGCGGAACCGGATGCGACGGCCGGCGCGGCACGGCCCCGACGGGTCCGCACCGAAGACCAGCGCGGTGCGGATCGACCGCTGATGAGGTCAGAGGTTACGTGCGGCAGCCGGCCGGCTGGCCCGAGCGGCGGCCGGCACGCGACGGGGATCGAGCGGCCCCGACGGCTTGCAGCCGGGCGGCCGACGGCTAGGCCGTACCGGAGTCCCGCGGTCGTTCGGGCGAAGGGGCGCATGCTGCGGGAAAGGCCTGCGGCGGCGAACCGTCCGCCCGGCCGGCCAAGCCTTCCGCGGCGGCGCGCACGTGGCGGCGCGGCCGAGATGACCGAGCGAAGCCCCGGCGATGGGCGGCGCGCACGTGTCCGTGCGGCCGAGATGACCGAGCGAAGCCCGGGCGGCGCCCGCCGTGCGCCCTGCCGGATCGCGCCTTCCGCCGGCGCGCAACGCCGGTCCCGCGTTCCGGCCGCGGGAGAGGCCTGCGTCGGCGAACCGTCCGCCCCGCCGGCCGAACCTTCCGCGGCTGCGCGCACGTGTCCGTGCGGCCGAGATGACCGAGCGAAGCCCCGGCGACGGGCGGCGCCCGCCGTGCGCCCCGGCGGATTGCGCGGCCCGCCGGCGCGCAACGCCGGGCCCACGTTCCGGCTGCGGGAAAGGCCTGCGGCGGCGAACCGTCCGCCCCGCCGGCCGAACCTTGCGCGGCGGCGCTTACGTGTCCGTGCGGCAGAGATGACCGAGCAAGCTCCGGCGATGGGCGGCGCCCTCCGTGCGCCCCGCCGGATCGCCTGCGAGCGGCGAGCGTCCGGGCGGGCCCCTTTCGCAACTTCCCTCGGTACTCTAAACACCCCTTGCCTCTCGGTCTTCCCCCCGACCCTCTCGGTATTTGCTCGGATATGTGCATGCATCGTCCCTCGTCGCCTTCGGTTATCCTCCCCGGGGTGGGCTTTGCGCCGACGCGCCAACGGGGTGGTAGGGGGGCTGCAGCCGCGGCCGCCGCGTTTCGCCATCCGCGCGTGCGCCGCCGGATCCGAGTGGAGGTCGCGGGCGACTCGTCGATGCTTGTACTAGGGGCGCATGCCGGCAGCCCCCCGCGGGGTGCGGGACCCCCGATCGGCGTGCGAGGGACGGGCGTCCGGGCGGGCCCCGTTTCCAACTTCCCTCGGAACATTAAAACCCCCCGACCCCCTCGGTCTTCGCTCCGGCCCTATCGCTATTGCTCGGATATGTGCATCCACCGTCCCTCGTTGCCTTCGGTTATCTACCCCAGGGTGGGCCTTGCGCCGATGCCCCGATGGGGTGGCAGGGGTGGGGCTGCCGCGGCCGGCGCGTTTCGGCATCCGCGCTTGGGGGCTCGGACCCGAGTGGAGGTCGCGGGCGGCTCGTCGATGCCTGCACCGGGAGCGCATGCCGGCAGCCCCCCGCGGGGCGCCGGACCCCCGATCGGCGTGCGATGGACGGGGGGAGGGGCGGGCCCGGTTTGCAAATTCCCTCGGTACTTTAAAATCTCACGGCCCTGTCGGTGCTCCCTCCGGCCCTATCGCCACTGCTCGGATATGTGCATCCACCGTCCCTCGTTGCCTTCGGTTATCTACCCCGCGGTGGGCTTTGCGCCGATGCCCCGATGGGGTGGCAGGGGGGCACGCTCTAGGCCGTGCCACGGGGCGCGGGCGCCGGCGCCGTACGTCCCTCGCGGCGGCCGTGAGCGGCACCTCGGCTTGCTCGGTCTGTCCTCCCGGGACGCGCGACCCGTGCGACCGGGACGCGCATCCCGTGCGACCGGGACGCGTGTCCGGGCCGTTCCCGTTTGCAACGCTCCTCGGTACTTTGGAACGCTTGGGGTGGGCATTGGGCGGATGCCCCGCCGGGGTGGTAGGGAGGGGGGGCGGCTGCTGCCGCGGCGGGACTTCCGCTCCACTCCGCACAAGTCCGTCGCCTCGCGGCGGGCGCGCCCGGCACCGTTCGTCCCCGAGGGAGCCGGCACGCGCCCGCCGAGGCCCCGGCGCATGGGCGCCGCCGCCGGCCGTCCGCGCGGCGGCCGTGCGCCGGCTTCCTCCGTCGGCCCTCCCGGGATGCGCGACCCGTGCGACCGGGACGCGCATCCCGTGAGACCGGGACGCGTGTCCGGGCCGTTCCCGTTTGCAACGCTCCTCGGTACTTTGGAACGCTTGGGGTGGGCCTTGGGCGGATGCCCCGCCGGGGTGGTAGGGAGGGGGGGCTGCTGCTGCCGCGGCGGGACTTCCGCTCCACTCCGCACAAGTCCGTCGCCTCGCGGCGGGCGCGCCCGGCACCGTTCGTCCCCGAGGGAGCCGGCACGCGCCCGCCGAGGCCCCGGCGCATGGGCGCCGCCGCCGGCCGTCCGCGCGGCGGC
>NC_143199.1:3872500-3877500 GCF_051530095.1 Phoenix dactylifera
GGGCTGCTGCCGCCGCGGCGGGCCTTCCGCTCCACTCCGCACAAGCCCGCCGTGGGCACTCGCTGCGGGCGTGCCCGGCACCGTTCGTCCTCGAGGGATTCGGCCCGTCGGCTCGCTCGGATGGGCCACGCGCAGCGGGCCCACGACGGAGCCGGCACGCTCCTTCTGCTGGCGCGGCGCTCGGTCTACGCCTCCGGCCGGCCGTTGCGGCGGCCGTGCACGGCGCTTCGGATCGGTCGGCCCGTCGTCCCGTCCCTGACGAAGTTTTCGCGGCCGCGCGCGCGCGGAGTTGGATCGGCCTTACTTGGTCCGATCCTTCGCCCTCGCATGTTGCGTGGGCTCGGTCCCGTCCCGTTCGGTGAAATCTTTGTCCGCTCTGGTGCGTCCCTGTGGGTTCCTTTGTCGGTTTTGCGGGTTCGGCCGGGCCTTCCGTGCCGGCCCGTCGGCTCGCTCGGATGGGCCCCGCGGAGTTGGCCCACGACGGAGCCGGCACGCTCCTTCCGCTGGTGCGGTGCTCGGACTATTCCTTCGGTCGGCCCTTGCGGCGGCCGTGCGCGGTGCTTCGGATCGGTCGGCCGGTCTTCCCGTCCCTCATGAAGTGTTCGCGGCCGCGCGCGCGCGGAGTTGGATCGGCCTTACTTGGTCCGATCCTTCGCCCTCGCATGTTCCGTGGGCTCGGTCCCGTCCTGTTCGGTGAAATCTTTGTCCGCTCTGGTGCGTCCCTGTGGGTTCCTTTGTCGGTTTTGCGGGTTCGGCCGGGCCTTCCGCGCCGGCCCGTCGGCTCGCTCGGATGGGCCCCGCGGAGTTGGCCCACGACGGAGCCGGCACGCTCCTTCCGCTGGTGCGGCTCTCGGTCTACGCCTCCAGCCGGCCCTTGTGGCGGCCGTGCGCGGCGCTTCGGTTCGGTCGGCCGGTCTTCCTGTCCCTCACGAAGTGCTCGCGGCCGCGCGCGCGCGGAGTTGGATCGGCCTTACTTGGTCCGATCCGTCGCCATCGCATGTTGCGTGGGCTCGGTCCCGTCTCGGTGAAATCTTGGGCCGCTTTGGTGCGTCCCTGTGGGTTCCTTTGTCGGTTTTGCGGGCTCGGCGCCGGGCCTTCCGCGCCGGTCCGTCGGCTCGCTCGGACGGACCGTGCGCAGGTGGTCCCCGACGGAGCCGGCACGCTCCTTCCGCTGGCGCGGCGCTCGGTCTATGCCTCCGGCCGGCCCTCGCGGCGGCCGTGCGCGGCGCTTCGGTTCGGTCGGCCGGTCGTCCCGTCCCTCACGAAGTTCCTGCGGCCGCGCGTGCGTGGAGCGGGATCGGCCTTACTTGGTCGGATCCGTCGCCCTCGCCTGTTGCGGGGGCTCGGTCCCGTCCCGTTCGGTGAAAGCTTTGCCCGCTCTGGTGCGTCCCCGTGGGTTCCTTTGTCGGTTTTGCGGCCTTGGCGGCGGGCCTTCCGTGTCGGCCCGTCGTGGGCCCGCTGCGCGTCCGTGCGCGGTGCTTCGGATCGGTAGGCCCGTCGTCTGGGTCCCTTACGAAGCTTTGCGCGACCGCTCCTTTGTCGCCGGTCCCCTGTTAGGGCTGACCGAGCCCTCCGTTCGCCCCCTGGCCCGTCGCATGGGCCCCCGGCGCCTCCGCGGCGCCCCACCGAAAACTGTCACGACGCGCATCCAGCGCCGACGAGGTCGCAGGTTACGTGCGGCAGCCGGGGGGCTAGGCCGAGCGGCGGCGGGCCCGCCCACGGACGGGCGCGGGGAGGAGCGCAGCCGGCACGCGGCGCGGAGCGGCGGCGGCATGCCGCCGGGCGGCCGTCGGCTCAACCGTGCCCGAGTCCCGCGGGCACCGCGTCGCCCGGCCGGCGCGAGCGGCGGCGGGCCCGCCCGCGGACGGGCGCGGGGAGGAGCGCAGCCGGCACGCGGCGCGGAGCGGCGGCGGCATGCCGCCGGGCGGCCGACGGCTCAACCATGCCCGAGTCCCGCGGGCACCGCGTCGCCCGGCCGGCGCGAGCGGCGGCGGGCCCGCCCGCGGACGGGCGCGGGGAGGAGCGCAGCCGGCACGCGGCGCGGAGCGGCGGCGGCATGCCGCCGGGCGGCCGACGGCTCAACCATGCCCGAGTCCCGCGGGCACCGCGTCGCCCGGCCGGCGCGAGCGCACGAGGGCGGGAGGCAACCGGGCGGCGCCTGCGGAACCGGATGCGACGGCCGGCACGGCCGGCGCGGCACGGCCCCGACGGGTCCGCACCGAAGACCAGCGCGGTGCGGATCGACCGCTGATGAGGTCAGAGGTTACGTGCGGCAGCCGGCCGGCTGGCCCGAGCGGCGGCCGGCACGCGACGGGGATCGAGCGGCCCCGACGGCTTGCAGCCGGGCGGCCGACGGCTAGGCCGTACCGGAGTCCCGCGGTCGTTCGGGCGAAGGGGCGCATGCTGCGGGAAAGGCCTGCGGCGGCGAACCGTCCGCCCGGCCGGCCAAGCCTTCCGCGGCGGCGCGCACGTGGCGGCGCGGCCGAGATGACCGAGCGAAGCCCCGGCGATGGGCGGCGCGCACGTGTCCGTGCGGCCGAGATGACCGAGCGAAGCCCGGGCGGCGCCCGCCGTGCGCCCTGCCGGATCGCGCCTTCCGCCGGCGCGCAACGCCGGTCCCGCGTTCCGGCCGCGGGAGAGGCCTGCGTCGGCGAACCGTCCGCCCCGCCGGCCGAACCTTCCGCGGCTGCGCGCACGTGTCCGTGCGGCCGAGATGACCGAGCGAAGCCCCGGCGACGGGCGGCGCCCGCCGTGCGCCCCGGCGGATTGCGCGGCCCGCCGGCGCGCAACGCCGGGCCCACGTTCCGGCTGCGGGAAAGGCCTGCGGCGGCGAACCGTCCGCCCCGCCGGCCGAACCTTGCGCGGCGGCGCTTACGTGTCCGTGCGGCAGAGATGACCGAGCAAGCTCCGGCGATGGGCGGCGCCCTCCGTGCGCCCCGCCGGATCGCCTGCGAGCGGCGAGCGTCCGGGCGGGCCCCTTTCGCAACTTCCCTCGGTACTCTAAACACCCCTTGCCTCTCGGTCTTCCCCCCGACCCTCTCGGTATTTGCTCGGATATGTGCATGCATCGTCCCTCGTCGCCTTCGGTTATCCTCCCCGGGGTGGGCTTTGCGCCGACGCGCCAACGGGGTGGTAGGGGGGCTGCAGCCGCGGCCGCCGCATTTCGCCATCCGCGCGTGCGCCGCCGGATCCGAGTGGAGGTCGCGGGCGACTCGTCGATGCTTGTACTAGGGGCGCATGCCGGCAGCCCCCCGCGGGGTGCGGGACCCCCGATCGGCGTGCGAGGGACGGGCGTCCGGGCGGGCCCCGTTTCCAACTTCCCTCGGAACATTAAAACCCCCCGACCCCCTCGGTCTTCGCTCCGGCCCTATCGCTATTGCTCGGATATGTGCATCCACCGTCCCTCGTTGCCTTCGGTTATCTACCCCAGGGTGGGCCTTGCGCCGATGCCCCGATGGGGTGGCAGGGGTGGGGCTGCCGCGGCCGGCGCGTTTCGGCATCCGCGCTTGGGGGCTCGGACCCGAGTGGAGGTCGCGGGCGGCTCGTCGATGCCTGCACCGGGAGCGCATGCCGGCAGCCCCCCGCGGGGCGCCGGACCCCCGATCGGCGTGCGATGGACGGGGGGAGGGGCGGGCCCGGTTTGCAAATTCCCTCGGTACTTTAAAATCTCACGGCCCTGTCGGTGCTCCCTCCGGCCCTATCGCCACTGCTCGGATATGTGCATCCACCGTCCCTCGTTGCCTTCGGTTATCTACCCCGCGGTGGGCTTTGCGCCGATGCCCCGATGGGGTGGCAGGGGGGCACGCTCTAGGCCGTGCCACGGGGCGCGGGCGCCGGCGCCGTACGTCCCTCGCGGCGGCCGTGAGCGGCACCTCGGCTTGCTCGGTCTGTCCTCCCGGGACGCGCGACCCGTGCGACCGGGACGCGCATCCCGTGCGACCGGGACGCGTGTCCGGGCCGTTCCCGTTTGCAACGCTCCTCGGTACTTTGGAACGCTTGGGGTGGGCTTTGGGCGGATGCCTCGCCGGGGTGGTAGGGAGGGGGGGCGGCTGCTGCCGCGGCGGGACTTCCGCTCCACTCCGCACAAGTCCGTCGCCTCGCGGCGGGCGCGCCCGGCACCGTTCGTCCCCGAGGGAGCCGGCACGCGCCCGCCGAGGCCCCGGCGCATGGGCGCCGCCGCCGGCCGTCCGCGCGGCGGCCGTGCGCCGGCTTCCTCCGTCGGCCCTCCCGGGATGCGCGACCCGTGCGACCGGGACGCGCATCCCGTGAGACCGGGACGCGTGTCCGGGCCGTTCCCGTTTGCAACGCTCCTCGGTACTTTGGAATGCTTGGGGTGGGCCTTGGGCGGATGCCCCGCCGGGGTGGTAGGGAGGGGGGGCTGCTGCTGCCGCGGCGGGACTTCCGCTCCACTCCGCACAAGTCCGTCGCCTCGCGGCGGGCGCGCCCGGCACCGTTCGTCCCCGAGGGAGCCGGCACGCGCCCGCCGAGGCCCCGGCGCATGGGCGCCGCCGCCGGCCGTCCGCGCGGCGGCCGTGCGCCGGCTTCCTCCGTCGGCCCTCCCGGGATGCGCGACCCGTGCGACCGGGACGCGCATCCCGTGAGACCGGGACGCGTGTCCGGGCCGTTCCCGTTTGCAACGCTCCTCGGTACTTTGGAACGCTTGGGGTGGGCCTTGGGCGGATGCCCCGCCGGGGTGGTAGGGAGGGGGGGCTGCTGCTGCCGCGGCGGGACTTCCGCTCCACTCCGCACAAGTCCGTCGCCTCGCGGCGGGCGGGCCCGGCACCGTTCGTCCCCGAGGGAGCCGGCCCGCGCCCGCCGAGGCCCCGGCGCATGGGCGCCCCCGCCGGCCGTCCGCGCGGCGGCCGTGCGCCGGCTTCCTCCGTCGGCCCTCCCGGGATGCGCGACCCGTGCGACCGGGACGCGCATCCCGTGCGACCGGGACGCGTGTCCGGGCGGTTCCCGTTTGCAACGCTCCTCGGTACTTTGGAACGCTTGGGGTG
>NC_143199.1:3887500-3900000 GCF_051530095.1 Phoenix dactylifera
TGGACCGATTGTAGGTAACGCCGGTGGAATAACTCAATAAAAGAGATCAACAATGAAAGCAAACTTGATTTATATTCCACTAACTTGAACAACGAAGAACAACGAAGAACAATAATAAAGAAAGCAAAAGAAATCTAGAAAGAGATTGAAGAGATCCCTTCCTAGCCCAATCTAGTGGAGATTGATTTATCAACCACTAGCCCAAGTCCTAGAACAAGAGATCTAAGGACCGAAATCTATTGAAGGCCTAACCCCCCAATAGCCCAAGCCTTACGGCCGACTCTCTCACAAGAGAAAACAAGACTCAACTCATTGATCATTCCCCTCCCTACATTGGCCCCTCACAAGCTTATTTAAAGGCTAAACCCTAGACAAAACTAAGTAACTTGTCATCTCATGGATCCAAGGCTTTTCCACCGTTGATGGGCATGAGATCCATGGCTCAAAATCACCCAAGAAGGGCCTTCTCTCGGCTGATCCTTGGCTTGCTCTTGGCCCTTGGATGGAAGATGATGGAGGGGCAGATCAGCTTGGATCCCGCGGACCGGACGCACGGGACGCGTGTCCCGGATGGCCGGGATGCGTGTCCCGGTTGGGGCTGGCAGAGTCCCAGTCCGGGAGGGACTGGGACGGGGCGCGCAGCCTGGGCGCATGGGACGCGTGTCCCGGTTGGCCGGGTCGCGCGTCCCGGCTGGCGGAGTCCCAGGCGGACTGGGACTGGGCTGGGCGCTCGGCAGGTGGGCGCGCGCGCGCGCGGGCGCGCGGGCGGGCGCGCTGGCGGGCGCGGGCGCGGGCGCGCGGGCGGGCGCGCTGGCGGGCGCGGGCGCGGGCGCGCGGGCGGGCGCGGGCGAGCTGGCGGGCGCGGGCGGGCGCGGGCGCGCCGGCGGGCGCGGGCGCGGGCGCGCGGCCGGGCGGGCGCCTGGACGCCTGGGCGCGTGCGGGCGTGCGCCTGGGCGCGCTGGCGGGCGCCTGGGCGCGCGGGCAGGTGCCTGGGCGTGCGCCCAGCGCCGTGGCTGGCCTGTGCCAGCCCCTGGGCGCGCCTGGCCTGCTGCTGGCGCGGCAGAACCGTGCCAGGCCAGCAGTTTGGCGTGCCAAGGGGCTTGGCCTTGCTGTCCATGGTGCGCGCAAGGTTCGGCCGTCTCGCGCACCTCCTTGGCTTGGCCTTGCTGATGCCGATCCTCCGCTTGGATGCTCGTGTCATGGCCGGTCTCTTCCCATGGTTGAAGGCCTTGGCGATGCTCTCCTTTGGCCTTGTCTAGGCCTTGGATCCTCCTTGGTTGCAAGCCCCAATGGCGGTGTTCATGGGGGTCCCTTAGCACATGGTTATGCACGGGCGAGCGCAAGACTTTGGCCATGGTTTGGCCCTCTTTGGTTGGCGGGGCCACTTTGGCCTTTGATTGGCACATGGTCCTCTCTTGGCATGACGATTTTTCTTGGTGTTGCTTGCATGGGTCCTCAACAAACCCCTTCCCTTGAAAAATATCCTTGCCCCCAAGGATATGCTCTGAATGTCGCCGAACTCCTTCTTCATGGGCTTCTTGTGTAGCTTCTTCTTTAGGCTTTCGGCCGTATAGTGTCTCCAACATCTTGGCCTCCCCAAGCCTCATGTCATTGTTGCCCCAATCGATTAATTGCTTCCAAGTCTTCAACCCTTCCTCATAGGAAGAGTGCTTTGCTCGAGTGTGAAGGCACCTAGGATGTCCGCCCACTTGGCTATTGTGGAAGTGCCCAGACATGTCCCTGTAGAAGTTAGGAATTATAGGCACATGGACATACCGCATGTAGAAGGTCAGCCATTCCCGGTTGTGGTCTTCTTGTGTAGTTGATGCCTTCGGTACGTCGCTCCAATAGAATAGCATCTGCCACATCTTCAATCTTCCCCAATAGGAGAAGTGCTTTGCTATGCTTTGAAGCCATCTCGGTTGTCCGCATTCGTTGATGTTGTGGAAGTGCCCGGTCATGTTCCTGCTGAAGTAAGGACTCATATGCGTATGAACATACCGACTGTAGAAGATCCGCCCTCTATGGTCATGGTAGTAAATCTGCAACTTGTTGTCGGTAAGGGTTGTATCAACATGATCTTCTATAGTCCTCCCGTGTTGATTGGCTTCATAGCTTGCTGCTGCAAGTTCTGTTGCAGCATTCTTCTCTTTGTTGTAATCATCCGGCAAGAGAGCTTGGCCGGTCTTTTGAGGCTCTGATTTGTTGTTGCGGCCATTTGCATCTTCGGAGTTGCCTAGTGTCACATCAATAGGTTCTGTTGTGGCCACCTGCAGATCTGAATTTGTGGATGCAGTTGGCTCGGTTTGCTTGGCCGTTCCTTCATGGTTGGTTGCTGCAAATTCAGTTGTAGCACCTAGTTTATTGCAGCAAATTGCTTTAGTATCCCCCACTTCGCTACAGTTGGTTCCAGCATCAAGTTCTTTGTTGTGGCTCCTGCATAGGAGTTCTTGAATACCCTCTACAGGAGCTGATTTGCTGCTGTCGTCATTTGGAGTTGCTGCCGTACTTTTGGCCTCTTCTTTGCTTGCTGGAATTTCTGCAAGTGTTTGTTCAGCAGCCTTGGTTTGGGAGGTTACCTTGGAGCGGTTGGCTGCGGTAGGAGTTGCAGAAATTTCTGTCACAGAAATTTTAGGAGTGGCTGAAACTTCTTCAGTTGCTGGGGCAAGCTCTACATCATGCTGGGCCGCAAGGTGTTTGGCCATTGTTGCGGCCTCGGAACGCTGAAGTTGGGCCTCCTTTGCTGCTGCAGTTGGTGTCTTAGCATCTGACTTTGCCCGGTTGAACCTTGGGGTGGCAGAATTTTCAGCGGGCACTGAAATTTCTGCTGCTGCAGATTTCTTTGGTAGAGAATCAGGATCACTCCCGAGCCTCTCTTGCTGTTCATCTTCCTCAGAAAATTCAGACACCATGATTTGGATTGGGGTTGCAGAATTTTGGGCAGCTGCTGGAATTTCTGCGGTTGCAGAAATTTCTGGATCATTGTTGGATTTCCTGCAGCTGCTTGCTGCTGCACCAATAGGATTTCCGGTGGTGACTTCGGCCTCCTGCAGTTCTGCAATCTGAAGATCAACAGCCTTAGTTTGATGAGGGACATTAGCTCGGTGGGCTGCTGCAATGGTTGCAGAAATTTCAGTTGTTGCTGGAATTTCTGCAGCTATAGGAATTGCCGATGCAGAATTGGGTTTCTCCGCAGTCACCCGCTGTTGGTTATCTTCTTCCAAGGTTGCTGCTGATTCCTTAGTTGTTGCAGCTAGTTGTTGTGGCTTTGGGGCTGCACGATTGGCTTTGGACTTAAGTTTGAAATCAAGTTCAGGGTCGTCGGTCAATTTGGTATTGGTGCTGGACCTTGGAAAGTTAAGTCGAGGTTCTTTTGGCCCCCTCACTTGAAGCCTTCGATCCCCCGTAGTACTCATATCATAGACATCACCAATCAGCCCCCTCCTCCTTCTATCCATGTGTTCTCTCTGGCCTTTAAGCCTTCGAGCATGGAAAGCCTCCTCTTCGGACTCCGTCTCACCATCTGCATACCATCTTTTTGCCACAACTCCTTGGCCTTCTAGTCTTCCTCCTTTTTTCCTCTCTACAACACTTCTTCTTTGGCTCATGTTCTCCCTCATATTTTTTTCTATGTTTCGCCTCATGTTATGCCTAAGGTCATCATCATCATCACTCTCGCTCTCATACCATACTTGGTTTCGCCATGGAGCATGCGACCTAGGCACTTCTCTATAAGTTTTCCTTTGTTCCTTCTCTCTTTCCCATCCACCTATTCTCCTTTCTAATCTCTCCATCTTCTCCCTTCTTTCCCTCCTTATTTCATCCATGTTCACTGCCATTGTTTTAGACAAGTTTTCCAATGCCCGGTTTAGGTTGGCTGAACTATCTTCTAGGGCTTTCAACCTCCTATCTTGGTTGTTATAATGGGGGGACTCCATCTCCTTTTAACCCTCTGTTTTAGGACTCTAAGACCTTGAGACAACAGCCCCTCAAACTCCCAAAAATCAGAACTCAACCACCTCCAAAACTTGCTGCACAAAAATTTCTGGGTTGCTGAAAATTTCTGCGGCAGTCCACAAACTTCAGCAGCCAGGTTCGCCTTCAAGGCAGACTCAAATCACCCCACGAAGAGGCCTATGACAGTGACTAATAACCTCAGATACTCTCCACAAAAAATCAGAATTAAAGCTTCAGAAAAACCCTTCTCTTAGAAACCCGACAAACACCTTGTTGCAGAATTTTTCTGCAACACAGAAACTTCTCGAACTAGTCCCCAATCCTCCTGCGGTTGTCACCCAATGGATGAACCAACCCACCTGACGTGTACACCACTCAATCAACCACCGACAGGGGTTTCACAAGGATGAAAAACAGAAAATTAATTCTCCCAATCGACTACAAGTTCAAGCCCAATATAAGATGCAGAATTTTTATGAACTTCAGACTAAGATATATGGGCTGCAGAAATTTTAATCTCCCTCGGACCAATCAATATGGGTTTCAGAAAGTTAAACAGCAATGAATCAATTATGTTTAACACCCAATTCCAATTTTCCAATACTCCAATTCAGATCTGAAAATTTCTGCAGGATCCTCAATCATCAAGATATATGTATTGCAGAATTTCAGATCAAGGATATGGGGTTGCAGAATTTTTAAAACCACTCCAGATCCTAATATGCTCCAAAAATCTATTCCCCAAACACCAACAATCAGATCTGAAATTTTCTGTAGATGAGAACGTTACCTCCTTGAAGAATATATCTCTCAATGAAAGCACCAAATTGATGGGGGCTCACGGTCCAAAGCCCCTCACCAAGCCCTTTTTTCCTTGCGCTCCTCGCGTGCGCCTCCAAAGTACGTTGATGATGGACCGATTGTAGGTAACGCCGGTGGAATAACTCAATAAAAGAGATCAACAATGAAAGCAAACTTGATTTATATTCCACTAACTTGAACAACGAAGAACAACGAAGAACAATAATAAAGAAAGCAAAAGAAATCTAGAAAGAGATTGAAGAGATCCCTTCCTAGCCCAATCTAGTGGAGATTGATTTATCAACCACTAGCCCAAGTCCTAGAACAAGAGATCTAAGGACCGAAATCTATTGAAGGCCTAACCCCCCAATAGCCCAAGCCTTACGGCCGACTCTCTCACAAGAGAAAACAAGACTCAACTCATTGATCATTCCCCTCCCTACATTGGCCCCTCACAAGCTTATTTAAAGGCTAAACCCTAGACAAAACTAAGTAACTTGTCATCTCATGGATCCAAGGCTTTTCCACCGTTGATGGGCATGAGATCCATGGCTCAAAATCACCCAAGAAGGGCCTTCTCTCGGCTGATCCTTGGCTTGCTCTTGGCCCTTGGATGGAAGATGATGGAGGGGCAGATCAGCTTGGATCCCGCGGACCGGACGCACGGGACGCGTGTCCCGGATGGCCGGGATGCGTGTCCCGGTTGGGGCTGGCAGAGTCCCAGTCCGGGAGGGACTGGGACGGGGCGCGCAGCCTGGGCGCATGGGACGCGTGTCCCGGTTGGCCGGGTCGCGCGTCCCGGCTGGCGGAGTCCCAGGCGGACTGGGACTGGGCTGGGCGCTCGGCAGGTGGGCGCGCGCGCGCGCGGGCGCGCGGGCGGGCGCGCTGGCGGGCGCGGGCGCGGGCGCGCGGGCGGGCGCGCTGGCGGGCGCGGGCGCGGGCGCGCGGGCGGGCGCGGGCGAGCTGGCGGGCGCGGGCGCGCGGGCGGGCGCGGGCGCGCCGGCGGGCGCGGGCGCGGGCGCGCGGCCGGGCGGGCGCCTGGACGCCTGGGCGCGTGCGGGCGTGCGCCTGGGCGCGCTGGCGGGCGCCTGGGCGCGCGGGCAGGTGCCTGGGCGTGCGCCCAGCGCCGTGGCTGGCCTGTGCCAGCCCCTGGGCGCGCCTGGCCTGCTGCTGGCGCGGCAGAACCGTGCCAGGCCAGCAGTTTGGCGTGCCAAGGGGCTTGGCCTTGCTGTCCATGGTGCGCGCAAGGTTCGGCCGTCTCGCGCACCTCCTTGGCTTGGCCTTGCTGATGCCGATCCTCCGCTTGGATGCTCGTGTCATGGCCGGTCTCTTCCCATGGTTGAAGGCCTTGGCGATGCTCTCCTTTGGCCTTGTCTAGGCCTTGGATCCTCCTTGGTTGCAAGCCCCAATGGCGGTGTTCATGGGGGTCCCTTAGCACATGGTTATGCACGGGCGAGCGCAAGACTTTGGCCATGGTTTGGCCCTCTTTGGTTGGCGGGGCCACTTTGGCCTTTGATTGGCACATGGTCCTCTCTTGGCATGACGATTTTTCTTGGTGTTGCTTGCATGGGTCCTCAACACCGGGGCCTGGGCGCGGGCGCGCGCAGCAGGCGCGCAGCGCGGCCGGGGCGTCGGCGCGGGCGCGCGCGGCCGTGGCCTGGGCGCGGCGCGGCCGGGGCCTGGGCGGGCGCGGCGCGGCCGGGGCCTGGGCGGGCGCGGCGCGGCCGGGGCCTGGGCGCGGGCGCGCGCGCCAGGCGCGCAGCGCGGCCGTGGCCTGGGCGCGGGCGCGCGCGGCCGCGTGCGGCTGGGGCTCATGGGCGCGGCTTGGGCCGCGCATGGGCATGCCATGGCTTTGGCACGCTGGGCACCGTCTTGGCCGACCTTGGAGGCACTTGGCCAAGCATTGGAGGCCTTGGCTTGGCCTAGGCTTGGCCAAGTGTGAATGGGCTTGGCCTATTGCGAAGAGTCACGGCAAAGGTTCGACCGAAGCTCGCGGCGCCCCGGACGGAGCCGGGCCGCTCCCGCCTTTGCCGCGGCGCACGGGCGCCGCCGCCGTCCGGCCGTCGCGGCGGCCGCGCACGGCACTTCGGCTTCCTCCGTCGGCCCTCCCGGGACGCGCGACCCGTGCGACCGGGACGCGCATCCCGTGCGACCGGGACGCATGTCCGGGCGGTTCCCGTTTGCAACGCTCCTCGGTACTTTGGAACGCTTGGGGTGGGCTTTGGGCGGATGCCCCGCTGGGGTGGTAGGGAGGGGGGGCTGCTGCCGCCGCGGCGGGCCTTCCGCTCCACTCCGCACAAGCCCGCCGTGGGCACTCGCTGCGGGCGTGCCCGGCACCGTTCGTCCTCGAGGGATTCGGCCCGTCGGCTCGCTCGGATGGGCCACGCGCAGCGGGCCCACGACGGAGCCGGCACGCTCCTTCTGCTGGAGCGGCGCTCGGTCTACGCCTCCGGCCGGCCGTTGCGGCGGCCGTGCACGGCGCTTCGGATCGGTCGGCCCGTCGTCCCGTCCCTGACGAAGTTTTCGCGGCCGCGCGCGCGCGGAGTTGGATCGGCCTTACTTGGTCCGATCCTTCGCCCTCGCATGTTGCGTGGGCTCGGTCCCGTCCCGTTCGGTGAAATCTTTGTCCGCTCTGGTGCGTCCCTGTGGGTTCCTTTGTCGGTTTTGCGGGTTCGGCCGGGCCTTCCGTGCCGGCCCGTCGGCTCGCTCGGATGGGCCCCGCGGAGTTGGCCCACGACGGAGCCGGCACGCTCCTTCCGCTGGTGCGGCGCTCGGTCTATTCCTTCGGTCGGCCCTTGCGGCGGCCGTGCGCGGTGCTTCGGATCGGTCGGCCGGTCTTCCCGTCCCTCATGAAGTGTTCGCGGCCGCGCGCGCGCGGAGTTGGATCGGCCTTACTTGGTCCGATCCTTCGCCCTCGCATGTTCCGTGGGCTCGGTCCCGTCCTGTTCGGTGAGGGAGGGCGGCCCCGAATCTTTGTCCGCTCTGGTGCGTCCCTGTGGGTTCCTTTGTCGGTTTTGCGGGTTCGGCCGGGCCTTCCGCGCCGGCCCGTCGGCTCGCTCGGATGGGCCCCGCGGAGTTGGCCCACGACGGAGCCGGCACGCTCCTTCCGCTGGTGCGGCTCTCGGTCTACGCCTCCAGCCGGCCCTTGTGGCGGCCGTGCGCGGCGCTTCGGTTCGGTCGGCCGGTCTTCCTGTCCCTCACGAAGTGCTCGCGGCCGCGCGCGCGCGGAGTTGGATCGGCCTTACTTGGTCCGATCCGTCGCCATCGCATGTTGCGTGGGCTCGGTCCCGTCTCGGTGAAATCTTGGGCCGCTTTGGTGCGTCCCTGTGGGTTCCTTTGTCGGTTTTGCGGGCTCGGCGCCGGGCCTTCCGCGCCGGTCCGTCGGCTCGCTCGGACGGACCGTGCGCAGGTGGTCCCCGACGGAGCCGGCACGCTCCTTCCGCTGGCGCGGCGCTCGGTCTATGCCTCCGGCCGGCCCTCGCGGCGGCCGTGCGCGGCGCTTCGGTTCGGTCGGCCGGTCGTCCCGTCCCTCACGAAGTTCCTGCGGCCGCGCGTGCGTGGAGCGGGATCGGCCTTACTTGGTCGGATCCGTCGCCCTCGCCTGTTGCGGGGGCTCGGTCCCGTCCCGTTCGGTGAAAGCTTTGCCCGCTCTGGTGCGTCCCCGTGGGTTCCTTTGTCGGTTTTGCGGCCTTGGCGGCGGGCCTTCCGTGTCGGCCCGTCGTGGGCCCGCTGCGCGTCCGTGCGCGGTGCTTCGGATCGGTAGGCCCGTCGTCTGGGTCCCTTACGAAGCTTTGCGCGACCGCTCCTTTGTCGCCGGTCCCCTGTTAGGGCTGACCGAGCCCTCCGTTCGCCCCCTGGCCCGTCGCATGGGCCCCCGGCGCCTCCGCGGCGCCCCACCGAAAACTGTCACGACGCGCATCCAGCGCCGACGAGGTCGCAGGTTACGTGCGGCAGCCGGGGGGCTAGGCCGAGCGGCGGCGGGCCCGCCCACGGACGGGCGCGGGGAGGAGCGCAGCCGGCACGCGGCGCGGAGCGGCGGCGGCATGCCGCCGGGCGGCCGTCGGCTCAACCGTGCCCGAGTCCCGCGGGCACCGCGTCGCCCGGCCGGCGCGAGCGGCGGCGGGCCCGCCCGCGGACGGGCGCGGGGAGGAGCGCAGCCGGCACGCGGCGCGGAGCGGCGGCGGCATGCCGCCGGGCGGCCGACGGCTCAACCATGCCCGAGTCCCGCGGGCACCGCGTCGCCCGGCCGGCGCGAGCGGCGGCGGGCCCGCCCGCGGACGGGCGCGGGGAGGAGCGCAGCCGGCACGCGGCGCGGAGCGGCGGCGGCATGCCGCCGGGCGGCCGACGGCTCAACCATGCCCGAGTCCCGCGGGCACCGCGTCGCCCGGCCGGCGCGAGCGCACGAGGGCGGGAGGCAACCGGGCGGCGCCTGCGGAACCGGATGCGACGGCCGGCGCGGCACGGCCCCGACGGGTCCGCACCGAAGACCAGCGCGGTGCAGATCGACCGCTGATGAGGTCAGAGGTTACGTGCGGCAGCCGGCCGGCTGGCCCGAGCGGCGGCCGGCACGCGACGGGGATCGAGCGGCCCCGACGGCTTGCAGCCGGGCGGCCGACGGCTAGGCCGTACCGGAGTCCCGCGGTCGTTCGGGCGAAGGGGCGCATGCTGCGGGAAAGGCCTGCGGCGGCGAACCGTCCGCCCGGCCGGCCAAGCCTTCCGCGGCGGCGCGCACGTGGCGGCGCGGCCGAGATGACCGAGCGAAGCCCCGGCGATGGGCGGCGCGCACGTGTCCGTGCGGCCGAGATGACCGAGCGAAGCCCGGGCGGCGCCCGCCGTGCGCCCTGCCGGATCGCGCCTTCCGCCGGCGCGCAACGCCGGTCCCGCGTTCCGGCCGCGGGAGAGGCCTGCGTCGGCGAACCGTCCGCCCCGCCGGCCGAACCTTCCGCGGCTGCGCGCACGTGTCCGTGCGGCCGAGATGACCGAGCGAAGCCCCGGCGACGGGCGGCGCCCGCCGTGCGCCCCGGCGGATTGCGCGGCCCGCCGGCGCGCAACGCCGGGCCCACGTTCCGGCTGCGGGAAAGGCCTGCGGCGGCGAACCGTCCGCCCCGCCGGCCGAACCTTGCGCGGCGGCGCTTACGTGTCCGTGCGGCAGAGATGACCGAGCAAGCTCCGGCGATGGGCGGCGCCCTCCGTGCGCCCCGCCGGATCGCCTGCGAGCGGCGAGCGTCCGGGCGGGCCCCTTTCGCAACTTCCCTCGGTACTCTAAACACCCCTTGCCTCTCGGTCTTCCCCCCGACCCTCTCGGTATTTGCTCGGATATGTGCATGCATCGTCCCTCGTCGCCTTCGGTTATCCTCCCCGGGGTGGGCTTTGCGCCGACGCGCCAACGGGGTGGTAGGGGGGCTGCAGCCGCGGCCGCCGCGTTTCGCCATCCGCGCGTGCGCCGCCGGATCCGAGTGGAGGTCGCGGGCGACTCGTCGATGCTTGTACTAGGGGCGCATGCCGGCAGCCCCCCGCGGGGTGCGGGACCCCCGATCGGCGTGCGAGGGACGGGCGTCCGGGCGGGCCCCGTTTCCAACTTCCCTCGGAACATTAAAACCCCCCGACCCCCTCGGTCTTCGCTCCGGCCCTATCGCTATTGCTCGGATATGTGCATCCACCGTCCCTCGTTGCCTTCGGTTATCTACCCCAGGGTGGGCCTTGCGCCGATGCCCCGATGGGGTGGCAGGGGTGGGGCTGCCGCGGCCGGCGCGTTTCGGCATCCGCGCTTGGGGGCTCGGACCCGAGTGGAGGTCGCGGGCGGCTCGTCGATGCCTGCACCGGGAGCGCATGCCGGCAGCCCCCCGCGGGGCGCCGGACCCCCGATCGGCGTGCGATGGACGGGGGGAGGGGCGGGCCCGGTTTGCAAATTCCCTCGGTACTTTAAAATCTCACGGCCCTGTCGGTGCTCCCTCCGGCCCTATCGCCACTGCTCGGATATGTGCATCCACCGTCCCTCGTTGCCTTCGGTTATCTACCCCGCGGTGGGCTTTGCGCCGATGCCCCGATGGGGTGGCAGGGGGGCACGCTCTAGGCCGTGCCACGGGGCGCGGGCGCCGGCGCCGTACGTCCCTCGCGGCGGCCGTGAGCGGCACCTCGGCTTGCTCGGTCTGTCCTCCCGGGACGCGCGACCCGTGCGACCGGGACGCGCATCCCGTGCGACCGGGACGCGTGTCCGGGCCGTTCCCGTTTGCAACGCTCCTCGGTACTTTGGAACGCTTGGGGTGGGCTTTGGGCGGATGCCCCGCCGGGGTGGTAGGGAGGGGGGGCGGCTGCTGCCGCGGCGGGACTTCCGCTCCACTCCGCACAAGTCCGTCGCCTCGCGGCGGGCGCGCCCGGCACCGTTCGTCCCCGAGGGAGCCGGCACGCGCCCGCCGAGGCCCCGGCGCATGGGCGCCGCCGCCGGCCGTCCGCGCGGCGGCCGTGCGCCGGCTTCCTCCGTCGGCCCTCCCGGGATGCGCGACCCGTGCGACCGGGACGCGCATCCCGTGAGACCGGGACGCGTGTCCGGGCCGTTCCCGTTTGCAACGCTCCTCGGTACTTTGGAACGCTTGGGGTGGGCCTTGGGCGGATGCCCCGCCGGGGTGGTAGGGAGGGGGGGCTGCTGCTGCCGCGGCGGGACTTCCGCTCCACTCCGCACAAGTCCGTCGCCTCGCGGCGGGCGCGCCCGGCACCGTTCGTCCCCGAGGGAGCCGGCACGCGCCCGCCGAGGCCCCGGCGCATGGGCGCCGCCGCCGGCCGTCCGCGCGGCGGCCGTGCGCCGGCTTCCTCCGTCGGCCCTCCCGGGATGCGCGACCGGGTCGCGCATCCCGTGAGACCGGGACGCGTGTCCGGGCCGTTCCCGTTTGCAACGCTCCTCGGTACTTTGGAACGCTTGGGGTGGGCCTTGGGCGGATGCCCCGCCGGGGTGGTAGGGAGGGGGGGCTGCTGCTGCCGCGGCGGGACTTTCGCTCCACTCCGCACAAGTCCGTCGCCTCGCGGCGGGCGGGCCCGGCACCGTTCGTCCCCGAGGGAGCCGGCCCGCGCCCGCCGAGGCCCCGGCGCATGGGCGCCCCCGCCGGCCGTCCGCGCGGCGGCCGTGCGCCGGCTTCCTCCGTCGGCCCTCCCGGGACGCGCGACCCGTGCGACCGGGACGCGCATCCCGTGCGACCGGGACGCGTGTCCGGGCGGTTCCCGTTTGCAACGCTCTTCGGTACTTTGGAACGCTTGGGGTGGGCTTTGGGCGGATGCCCCATCGGGGTGGTAGGGAGGGGGGGCTGGCGCCGCCGCGGCGGGCCTTCCGCCCCCCTCCGCACAAGTCCGTTGCCTTGCGGCGGTCGTGCCCGGCACCGTTCGTTCCCGACGGAGCCGTCGCGCGCCCGACGACTTTCCGGCGCACGGGCGCCGCCGCCGGCCGTCCGTGCGCGGCGGCCGTGCGCCACTTCGGCTTCGTCCGTCGGCCCTCCCGGGACGCGCGACCCGTGCGACCGGGACGCGCATCCCGTGCGACCGGGTCGCGTGTCCGGGCCGTTCCCGTTTGCAACGCTCCTCGGTACTTTGGAACGCTTGGGGTGGGCTTTGGGCGGATGCCCCGCCGGGGTGGTAGGGAGGGGGGGTCTGCTGCCGCCGCGGCGGGCCTTCCGCTCCACTCCGCACAGGACCGTTGCCTCGCGGCGGACTTGCCCGGCACATTTCGTCCCCGACGGAGCCGGCACGCGCCTGCC
>NC_143199.1:3907500-3920000 GCF_051530095.1 Phoenix dactylifera
TCCACCGTTGATGGGCATGAGATCCATGGCTCAAAATCACCCAAGAAGGGCCTTCTCTCGGCTGATCCTTGGCTTGCTCTTGGCCCTTGGATGGAAGATGATGGAGGGGCAGATCAGCTTGGATCCCGCGGACCGGACGCACGGGACGCGTGTCCCGGATGGCCGGGATGCGTGTCCCGGTTGGGGCTGGCAGAGTCCCAGTCCGGGAGGGACTGGGACGGGGCGCGCAGCCTGGGCGCATGGGACGCGTGTCCCGGTTGGCCGGGTCGCGCGTCCCGGCTGGCGGAGTCCCAGGCGGACTGGGACTGGGCTGGGCGCTCGGCAGGTGGGCGCGCGCGCGCGCGGGCGCGCGGGCGGGCGCGCTGGCGGGCGCGGGCGCGGGCGCGGGCGCGGGCGCGCGGGCGGGCGCGCTGGCGGGCGCGGGCGCGGGCGCGCGGGCGGGCGCGGGCGAGCTGGCGGGCGCGGGCGGGCGCGGGCGCGCCGGCGGGCGCGGGCGCGGGCGCGCGGCCGGGCGGGCGCCTGGACGCCTGGGCGCGTGCGGGCGTGCGCCTGGGCGCGCTGGCGGGCGCCTGGGCGCGCGGGCAGGTGCCTGGGCGTGCGCCCAGCGCCGTGGCTGGCCTGTGCCAGCCCCTGGGCGCGCCTGGCCTGCTGCTGGCGCGGCAGAACCGTGCCAGGCCAGCAGTTTGGCGTGCCAAGGGGCTTGGCCTTGCTGTCCATGGTGCGCGCAAGGTTCGGCCGTCTCGCGCACCTCCTTGGCTTGGCCTTGCTGATGCCGATCCTCCGCTTGGATGCTCGTGTCATGGCCGGTCTCTTCCCATGGTTGAAGGCCTTGGCGATGCTCTCCTTTGGCCTTGTCTAGGCCTTGGATCCTCCTTGGTTGCAAGCCCCAATGGCGGTGTTCATGGGGGTCCCTTAGCACATGGTTATGCACGGGCGAGCGCAAGACTTTGGCCATGGTTTGGCCCTCTTTGGTTGGCGGGGCCACTTTGGCCTTTGATTGGCACATGGTCCTCTCTTGGCATGACGATTTTTCTTGGTGTTGCTTGCATGGGTCCTCAACAAACCCCTTCCCTTGAAAAATATCCTTGCCCCCAAGGATATGCTCTGAATGTCGCCGAACTCCTTCTTCATGGGCTTCTTGTGTAGCTTCTTCTTTAGGCTTTCGGCCGTATAGTGTCTCCAACATCTTGGCCTCCCCAAGCCTCATGTCATTGTTGCCCCAATCGATTAATTGCTTCCAAGTCTTCAACCCTTCCTCATAGGAAGAGTGCTTTGCTCGAGTGTGAAGGCACCTAGGATGTCCGCCCACTTGGCTATTGTGGAAGTGCCCAGACATGTCCCTGTAGAAGTTAGGAATTATAGGCACATGGACATACCGCATGTAGAAGGTCAGCCATTCCCGGTTGTGGTCTTCTTGTGTAGTTGATGCCTTCGGTACGTCGCTCCAATAGAATAGCATCTGCCACATCTTCAATCTTCCCCAATAGGAGAAGTGCTTTGCTATGCTTTGAAGCCATCTCGGTTGTCCGCATTCGTTGATGTTGTGGAAGTGCCCGGTCATGTTCCTGCTGAAGTAAGGACTCATATGCGTATGAACATACCGACTGTAGAAGATCCGCCCTCTATGGTCATGGTAGTAAATCTGCAACTTGTTGTCGGTAAGGGTTGTATCAACATGATCTTCTATAGTCCTCCCGTGTTGATTGGCTTCATAGCTTGCTGCTGCAAGTTCTGTTGCAGCATTCTTCTCTTTGTTGTAATCATCCGGCAAGAGAGCTTGGCCGGTCTTTTGAGGCTCTGATTTGTTGTTGCGGCCATTTGCATCTTCGGAGTTGCCTAGTGTCACATCAATAGGTTCTGTTGTGGCCACCTGCAGATCTGAATTTGTGGATGCAGTTGGCTCGGTTTGCTTGGCCGTTCCTTCATGGTTGGTTGCTGCAAATTCAGTTGTAGCACCTAGTTTATTGCAGCAAATTGCTTTAGTATCCCCCACTTCGCTACAGTTGGTTCCAGCATCAAGTTCTTTGTTGTGGCTCCTGCATAGGAGTTCTTGAATACCCTCTACAGGAGCTGATTTGCTGCTGTCGTCATTTGGAGTTGCTGCCGTACTTTTGGCCTCTTCTTTGCTTGCTGGAATTTCTGCAAGTGTTTGTTCAGCAGCCTTGGTTTGGGAGGTTACCTTGGAGCGGTTGGCTGCGGTAGGAGTTGCAGAAATTTCTGTCACAGAAATTTTAGGAGTGGCTGAAACTTCTTCAGTTGCTGGGGCAAGCTCTACATCATGCTGGGCCGCAAGGTGTTTGGCCATTGTTGCGGCCTCGGAACGCTGAAGTTGGGCCTCCTTTGCTGCTGCAGTTGGTGTCTTAGCATCTGACTTTGCCCGGTTGAACCTTGGGGTGGCAGAATTTTCAGCGGGCACTGAAATTTCTGCTGCTGCAGATTTCTTTGGTAGAGAATCAGGATCACTCCCGAGCCTCTCTTGCTGTTCATCTTCCTCAGAAAATTCAGACACCATGATTTGGATTGGGGTTGCAGAATTTTGGGCAGCTGCTGGAATTTCTGCGGTTGCAGAAATTTCTGGATCATTGTTGGATTTCCTGCAGCTGCTTGCTGCTGCACCAATAGGATTTCCGGTGGTGACTTCGGCCTCCTGCAGTTCTGCAATCTGAAGATCAACAGCCTTAGTTTGATGAGGGACATTAGCTCGGTGGGCTGCTGCAATGGTTGCAGAAATTTCAGTTGTTGCTGGAATTTCTGCAGCTATAGGAATTGCCGATGCAGAATTGGGTTTCTCCGCAGTCACCCGCTGTTGGTTATCTTCTTCCAAGGTTGCTGCTGATTCCTTAGTTGTTGCAGCTAGTTGTTGTGGCTTTGGGGCTGCACGATTGGCTTTGGACTTAAGTTTGAAATCAAGTTCAGGGTCGTCGGTCAATTTGGTATTGGTGCTGGACCTTGGAAAGTTAAGTCGAGGTTCTTTTGGCCCCCTCACTTGAAGCCTTCGATCCCCCGTAGTACTCATATCATAGACATCACCAATCAGCCCCCTCCTCCTTCTATCCATGTGTTCTCTCTGGCCTTTAAGCCTTCGAGCATGGAAAGCCTCCTCTTCGGACTCCGTCTCACCATCTGCATACCATCTTTTTGCCACAACTCCTTGGCCTTCTAGTCTTCCTCCTTTTTTCCTCTCTACAACACTTCTTCTTTGGCTCATGTTCTCCCTCATATTTTTTTCTATGTTTCGCCTCATGTTATGCCTAAGGTCATCATCATCATCACTCTCGCTCTCATACCATACTTGGTTTCGCCATGGAGCATGCGACCTAGGCACTTCTCTATAAGTTTTCCTTTGTTCCTTCTCTCTTTCCCATCCACCTATTCTCCTTTCTAATCTCTCCATCTTCTCCCTTCTTTCCCTCCTTATTTCATCCATGTTCACTGCCATTGTTTTAGACAAGTTTTCCAATGCCCGGTTTAGGTTGGCTGAACTATCTTCTAGGGCTTTCAACCTCCTATCTTGGTTGTTATAATGGGGGGACTCCATCTCCTTTTAACCCTCTGTTTTAGGACTCTAAGACCTTGAGACAACAGCCCCTCAAACTCCCAAAAATCAGAACTCAACCACCTCCAAAACTTGCTGCACAAAAATTTCTGGGTTGCTGAAAATTTCTGCGGCAGTCCACAAACTTCAGCAGCCAGGTTCGCCTTCAAGGCAGACTCAAATCACCCCACGAAGAGGCCTATGACAGTGACTAATAACCTCAGATACTCTCCACAAAAAATCAGAATTAAAGCTTCAGAAAAACCCTTCTCTTAGAAACCCGACAAACACCTTGTTGCAGAATTTTTCTGCAACACAGAAACTTCTCGAACTAGTCCCCAATCCTCCTGCGGTTGTCACCCAATGGATGAACCAACCCACCTGACGTGTACACCACTCAATCAACCACCGACAGGGGTTTCACAAGGATGAAAAACAGAAAATTAATTCTCCCAATCGACTACAAGTTCAAGCCCAATATAAGATGCAGAATTTTTATGAACTTCAGACTAAGATATATGGGCTGCAGAAATTTTAATCTCCCTCGGACCAATCAATATGGGTTTCAGAAAGTTAAACAGCAATGAATCAATTATGTTTAACACCCAATTCCAATTTTCCAATACTCCAATTCAGATCTGAAAATTTCTGCAGGATCCTCAATCATCAAGATATATGTATTGCAGAATTTCAGATCAAGGATATGGGGTTGCAGAATTTTTAAAACCACTCCAGATCCTAATATGCTCCAAAAATCTATTCCCCAAACACCAACAATCAGATCTGAAATTTTCTGTAGATGAGAACGTTACCTCCTTGAAGAATATATCTCTCAATGAAAGCACCAAATTGATGGGGGCTCACGGTCCAAAGCCCCTCACCAAGCCCTTTTTTCCTTGCGCTCCTCGCGTGCGCCTCCAAAGTACGTTGATGATGGACCGATTGTAGGTAACGCCGGTGGAATAACTCAATAAAAGAGATCAACAATGAAAGCAAACTTGATTTATATTCCACTAACTTGAACAACGAAGAACAACGAAGAACAATAATAAAGAAAGCAAAAGAAATCTAGAAAGAGATTGAAGAGATCCCTTCCTAGCCCAATCTAGTGGAGATTGATTTATCAACCACTAGCCCAAGTCCTAGAACAAGAGATCTAAGGACCGAAATCTATTGAAGGCCTAACCCCCCAATAGCCCAAGCCTTACGGCCGACTCTCTCACAAGAGAAAACAAGACTCAACTCATTGATCATTCCCCTCCCTACATTGGCCCCTCACAAGCTTATTTAAAGGCTAAACCCTAGACAAAACTAAGTAACTTGTCATCTCATGGATCCAAGGCTTTTCCACCGTTGATGGGCATGAGATCCATGGCTCAAAATCACCCAAGAAGGGCCTTCTCTCGGCTGATCCTTGGCTTGCTCTTGGCCCTTGGATGGAAGATGATGGAGGGGCAGATCAGCTTGGATCCCGCGGACCGGACGCACGGGACGCGTGTCCCGGATGGCCGGGATGCGTGTCCCGGTTGGGGCTGGCAGAGTCCCAGTCCGGGAGGGACTGGGACGGGGCGCGCAGCCTGGGCGCATGGGACGCGTGTCCCGGTTGGCCGGGTCGCGCGTCCCGGCTGGCGGAGTCCCAGGCGGACTGGGACTGGGCTGGGCGCTCGGCAGGTGGGCGCGCGCGCGCGCGGGCGCGCGGGCGGGCGCGCTGGCGGGCGCGGGCGCGGGCGCGCGGGCGGGCGCGCTGGCGGGCGCGGGCGCGGGCGCGCGGGCGGGCGCGGGCGAGCTGGCGGGCGCGGGCGCGCGGGCGGGCGCGGGCGCGCCGGCGGGCGCGGGCGCGGGCGCGCGGCCGGGCGGGCGCCTGGACGCCTGGGCGCGTGCGGGCGTGCGCCTGGGCGCGCTGGCGGGCGCCTGGGCGCGCGGGCAGGTGCCTGGGCGTGCGCCCAGCGCCGTGGCTGGCCTGTGCCAGCCCCTGGGCGCGCCTGGCCTGCTGCTGGCGCGGCAGAACCGTGCCAGGCCAGCAGTTTGGCGTGCCAAGGGGCTTGGCCTTGCTGTCCATGGTGCGCGCAAGGTTCGGCCGTCTCGCGCACCTCCTTGGCTTGGCCTTGCTGATGCCGATCCTCCGCTTGGATGCTCGTGTCATGGCCGGTCTCTTCCCATGGTTGAAGGCCTTGGCGATGCTCTCCTTTGGCCTTGTCTAGGCCTTGGATCCTCCTTGGTTGCAAGCCCCAATGGCGGTGTTCATGGGGGTCCCTTAGCACATGGTTATGCACGGGCGAGCGCAAGACTTTGGCCATGGTTTGGCCCTCTTTGGTTGGCGGGGCCACTTTGGCCTTTGATTGGCACATGGTCCTCTCTTGGCATGACGATTTTTCTTGGTGTTGCTTGCATGGGTCCTCAACACCGGGGCCTGGGCGCGGGCGCGCGCAGCAGGCGCGCAGCGCGGCCGGGGCGTCGGCGCGGGCGCGCGCGGCCGTGGCCTGGGCGCGGCGCGGCCGGGGCCTGGGCGGGCGCGGCGCGGCCGGGGCCTGGGCGGGCGCGGCGCGGCCGGGGCCTGGGCGCGGCGCGGCGCGGCCGGGGCCTGGGCGCGGGCGCGCGCGCCAGGCGCGCAGCGCGGCCGTGGCCTGGGCGCGGGCGCGCGCGGCCGCGTGCGGCTGGGGCTCATGGGCGCGGCTTGGGCCGCGCATGGGCATGCCATGGCTTTGGCACGCTGGGCACCGTCTTGGCCGACCTTGGAGGCACTTGGCCAAGCATTGGAGGCCTTGGCTTGGCCTAGGCTTGGCCAAGTGTGAATGGGCTTGGCCTATTGCGAAGAGTCACGGCAAAGGTTCGACCGAAGCTCGCGGCGCCCCGGACGGAGTCGGGCCGCTCCCGCCTTTGCCGCGGCGCACGGGCGCCGCCGCCGTCCGGCCGTCGCGGCGGCCGCGCACGGCACTTCGGCTTCCTCCGTCGGCCCTCCCGGGACGCGCGACCCGTGCGACCGGGACGCGCATCCCGTGCGACCGGGACGCATGTCCGGGCGGTTCCCGTTTGCAACGCTCCTCGGTACTTTGGAACGCTTGGGGTGGGCTTTGGGCGGATGCCCCGCTGGGGTGGTAGGGAGGGGGGGCTGCTGCCGCCGCGGCGGGCCTTCCGCTCCACTCCGCACAAGCCCGCCGTGGGCACTCGCTGCGGGCGTGCCCGGCACCGTTCGTCCTCGAGGGATTCGGCCCGTCGGCTCGCTCGGATGGGCCACGCGCAGCGGGCCCACGACGGAGCCGGCACGCTCCTTCTGCTGGCGCGGCGCTCGGTCTACGCCTCCGGCCGGCCGTTGCGGCGGCCGTGCACGGCGCTTCGGATCGGTCGGCCCGTCGTCCCGTCCCTGACGAAGTTTTCGCGGCCGCGCGCGCGCGGAGTTGGATCGGCCTTACTTGGTCCGATCCTTCGCCCTCGCATGTTGCGTGGGCTCGGTCCCGTCCCGTTCGGTGAAATCTTTGTCCGCTCTGGTGCGTCCCTGTGGGTTCCTTTGTCGGTTTTGCGGGTTCGGCCGGGCCTTCCGTGCCGGCCCGTCGGCTCGCTCGGATGGGCCCCGCGGAGTTGGCCCACGACGGAGCCGGCACGCTCCTTCCGCTGGTGCGGCGCTCGGTCTATTCCTTCGGTCGGCCCTTGCGGCGGCCGTGCGCGGTGCTTCGGATCGGTCGGCCGGTCTTCCCGTCCCTCATGAAGTGTTCGCGGCCGCGCGCGCGCGGAGTTGGATCGGCCTTACTTGGTCCGATCCTTCGCCCTCGCATGTTCCGTGGGCTCGGTCCCGTCCTGTTCGGTGAGGGAGGGCGGCCCCGAATCTTTGTCCGCTCTGGTGCGTCCCTGTGGGTTCCTTTGTCGGTTTTGCGGGTTCGGCCGGGCCTTCCGCGCCGGCCCGTCGGCTCGCTCGGATGGGCCCCGCGGAGTTGGCCCACGACGGAGCCGGCACGCTCCTTCCGCTGGTGCGGCTCTCGGTCTACGCCTCCAGCCGGCCCTTGTGGCGGCCGTGCGCGGCGCTTCGGTTCGGTCGGCCGGTCTTCCTGTCCCTCACGAAGTGCTCGCGGCCGCGCGCGCGCGGAGTTGGATCGGCCTTACTTGGTCCGATCCGTCGCCATCGCATGTTGCGTGGGCTCGGTCCCGTCTCGGTGAAATCTTGGGCCGCTTTGGTGCGTCCCTGTGGGTTCCTTTGTCGGTTTTGCGGGCTCGGCGCCGGGCCTTCCGCGCCGGTCCGTCGGCTCGCTCGGACGGACCGTGCGCAGGTGGTCCCCGACGGAGCCGGCACGCTCCTTCCGCTGGCGCGGCGCTCGGTCTATGCCTCCGGCCGGCCCTCGCGGCGGCCGTGCGCGGCGCTTCGGTTCGGTCGGCCGGTCGTCCCGTCCCTCACGAAGTTCCTGCGGCCGCGCGTGCGTGGAGCGGGATCGGCCTTACTTGGTCGGATCCGTCGCCCTCGCCTGTTGCGGGGGCTCGGTCCCGTCCCGTTCGGTGAAAGCTTTGCCCGCTCTGGTGCGTCCCCGTGGGTTCCTTTGTCGGTTTTGCGGCCTTGGCGGCGGGCCTTCCGTGTCGGCCCGTCGTGGGCCCGCTGCGCGTCCGTGCGCGGTGCTTCGGATCGGTAGGCCCGTCGTCTGGGTCCCTTACGAAGCTTTGCGCGACCGCTCCTTTGTCGCCGGTCCCCTGTTAGGGCTGACCGAGCCCTCCGTTCGCCCCCTGGCCCGTCGCATGGGCCCCCGGCGCCTCCGCGGCGCCCCACCGAAAACTGTCACGACGCGCATCCAGCGCCGACGAGGTCGCAGGTTACGTGCGGCAGCCGGGGGGCTAGGCCGAGCGGCGGCGGGCCCGCCCACGGACGGGCGCGGGGAGGAGCGCAGCCGGCACGCGGCGCGGAGCGGCGGCGGCATGCCGCCGGGCGGCCGTCGGCTCAACCGTGCCCGAGTCCCGCGGGCACCGCGTCGCCCGGCCGGCGCGAGCGGCGGCGGGCCCGCCCGCGGACGGGCGCGGGGAGGAGCGCAGCCGGCACGCGGCGCGGAGCGGCGGCGGCATGCCGCCGGGCGGCCGACGGCTCAACCATGCCCGAGTCCCGCGGGCACCGCGTCGCCCGGCCGGCGCGAGCGGCGGCGGGCCCGCCCGCGGACGGGCGCGGGGAGGAGCGCAGCCGGCACGCGGCGCGGAGCGGCGGCGGCATGCCGCCGGGCGGCCGACGGCTCAACCATGCCCGAGTCCCGCGGGCACCGCGTCGCCCGGCCGGCGCGAGCGCACGAGGGCGGGAGGCAACCGGGCGGCGCCTGCGGAACCGGATGCGACGGCCGGCGCGGCACGGCCCCGACGGGTCCGCACCGAAGACCAGCGCGGTGCAGATCGACCGCTGATGAGGTCAGAGGTTACGTGCGGCAGCCGGCCGGCTGGCCCGAGCGGCGGCCGGCACGCGACGGGGATCGAGCGGCCCCGACGGCTTGCAGCCGGGCGGCCGACGGCTAGGCCGTACCGGAGTCCCGCGGTCGTTCGGGCGAAGGGGCGCATGCTGCGGGAAAGGCCTGCGGCGGCGAACCGTCCGCCCGGCCGGCCAAGCCTTCCGCGGCGGCGCGCACGTGGCGGCGCGGCCGAGATGACCGAGCGAAGCCCCGGCGATGGGCGGCGCGCACGTGTCCGTGCGGCCGAGATGACCGAGCGAAGCCCGGGCGGCGCCCGCCGTGCGCCCTGCCGGATCGCGCCTTCCGCCGGCGCGCAACGCCGGTCCCGCGTTCCGGCCGCGGGAGAGGCCTGCGTCGGCGAACCGTCCGCCCCGCCGGCCGAACCTTCCGCGGCTGCGCGCACGTGTCCGTGCGGCCGAGATGACCGAGCGAAGCCCCGGCGACGGGCGGCGCCCGCCGTGCGCCCCGGCGGATTGCGCGGCCCGCCGGCGCGCAACGCCGGGCCCACGTTCCGGCTGCGGGAAAGGCCTGCGGCGGCGAACCGTCCGCCCCGCCGGCCGAACCTTGCGCGGCGGCGCTTACGTGTCCGTGCGGCAGAGATGACCGAGCAAGCTCCGGCGATGGGCGGCGCCCTCCGTGCGCCCCGCCGGATCGCCTGCGAGCGGCGAGCGTCCGGGCGGGCCCCTTTCGCAACTTCCCTCGGTACTCTAAACACCCCTTGCCTCTCGGTCTTCCCCCCGACCCTCTCGGTATTTGCTCGGATATGTGCATGCATCGTCCCTCGTCGCCTTCGGTTATCCTCCCCGGGGTGGGCTTTGCGCCGACGCGCCAACGGGGTGGTAGGGGGGCTGCAGCCGCGGCCGCCGCGTTTCGCCATCCGCGCGTGCGCCGCCGGATCCGAGTGGAGGTCGCGGGCGACTCGTCGATGCTTGTACTAGGGGCGCATGCCGGCAGCCCCCCGCGGGGTGCGGGACCCCCGATCGGCGTGCGAGGGACGGGCGTCCGGGCGGGCCCCGTTTCCAACTTCCCTCGGAACATTAAAACCCCCCGACCCCCTCGGTCTTCGCTCCGGCCCTATCGCTATTGCTCGGATATGTGCATCCACCGTCCCTCGTTGCCTTCGGTTATCTACCCCAGGGTGGGCCTTGCGCCGATGCCCCGATGGGGTGGCAGGGGTGGGGCTGCCGCGGCCGGCGCGTTTCGGCATCCGCGCTTGGGGGCTCGGACCCGAGTGGAGGTCGCGGGCGGCTCGTCGATGCCTGCACCGGGAGCGCATGCCGGCAGCCCCCCGCGGGGCGCCGGACCCCCGATCGGCGTGCGATGGACGGGGGGAGGGGCGGGCCCGGTTTGCAAATTCCCTCGGTACTTTAAAATCTCACGGCCCTGTCGGTGCTCCCTCCGGCCCTATCGCCACTGCTCGGATATGTGCATCCACCGTCCCTCGTTGCCTTCGGTTATCTACCCCGCGGTGGGCTTTGCGCCGATGCCCCGATGGGGTGGCAGGGGGGCACGCTCTAGGCCGTGCCACGGGGCGCGGGCGCCGGCGCCGTACGTCCCTCGCGGCGGCCGTGAGCGGCACCTCGGCTTGCTCGGTCTGTCCTCCCGGGACGCGCGACCCGTGCGACCCGGACGCGCATCCCGTGCGACCGGGACGCGTGTCCGGGCCGTTCCCGTTTGCAACGCTCCTCGGTACTTTGGAACGCTTGGGGTGGGCTTTGGGCGGATGCCCCGCCGGGGTGGTAGGGAGGGGGGGCGGCTGCTGCCGCGGCGGGACTTCCGCTCCACTCCGCACAAGTCCGTCGCCTCGCGGCGGGCGCGCCCGGCACCGTTCGTCCCCGAGGGAGCCGGCACGCGCCCGCCGAGGCCCCGGCGCATGGGCGCCGCCGCCGGCCGTCCGCGCGGCGGCCGTGCGCCGGCTTCCTCCGTCGGCCCTCCCGGGATGCGCGACCCGTGCGACCGGGACGCGCATCCCGTGAGACCGGGACGCGTGTCCGGGCCGTTCCCGTTTGCAACGCTCCTCGGTACTTTGGAACGCTTGGGGTGGGCCTTGGGCGGATGCCCCGCCGGGGTGGTAGGGAGGGGGGGCTGCTGCTGCCGCGGCGGGACTTCCGCTCCACTCCGCACAAGTCCGTCGCCTCGCGGCGGGCGCGCCCGGCACCGTTCGTCCCCGAGGGAGCCGGCACGCGCCCGCCGAGGCCCCGGCGCATGGGCGCCGCCGCCGGCCGTCCGCGCGGCGGCCGTGCGCCGGCTTCCTCCGTCTGCCCTCCCGGGATGCGCGACCCGTGCGACCGGGACGCGCATCCCGTGAGACCGGGACGCGTGTCCGGGCCGTTCCCGTTTGCAACGCTCCTCGGTACTTTGGAACGCTTGGGGTGGGCCTTGGGCGGATGCCCCGCCGGGGTGGTAGGGAGGGGGGGCTGCTGCTGCCGCGGCGGGACTTCCGCTCCACTCCGCACAAGTCCGTCGCCTCGCGGCGGGCGGGCCCGGCACCGTTCGTCCCCGAGGGAGCCGGCCCGCGCCAGCCGAGGCCCCGGCGCATGGGCGCCCCCGCCGGCCGTCCGCGCGGCGGCCGTGCGCCGGCTTCCTCCGTCGGCCCTCCCGGGACGCGCGACCCGTGCGACCGGGACGCGCATCCCGTGCGACCGGGACGCGTGTCCGGGCGGTTCCCGTTTGCAACGCTCCTCGGTACTTTGGAACGCTTGGGGTGGGCTTTGGGCGGATGCCCCGTCGGGGTGGTAGGGAGGGGGGGCTGGCGCCGCCGCGGCGGGCCTTCCGCCCCCCTCCGCACAAGTCCGTTGCCTCGCGGCGGTCGTGCCCGGCACCGTTCGTCCCCGACGGAGCCGTCGCGCGCCCGACGACTTTCCGGCGCACGGGCGCCGCCGCCGGCCGTCCGTGCGCGGCGGCCGTGCGCCACTTCGGCTTCGTCCGTCGGCCCTCCCGGGACGCGCGACCCGTGCGACCGGGACGCGCATCCCGTGCGACCGGGTCGCGTGTCCGGGCCGTTCCCGTTTGCAACGCTCCTCGGTACTTTGGAACGCTTGGGGTGGGCTTTGGGCGGATGCCCCGCCGGGGTGGTAGGGAGGGGGGGTCTGCTGCCGCCGCGGCGGGCCTTCCGCTCCACTCCGCACAGGACCGTTGCCTCGCGGCGGACTTGCCCGGCACATTTCGTCCCCGACGGAGCCGGCACGCGCCTGCCGACTTCCCGGCGCACGGGCGCTGCCTTCGGCCGTCCGTGCCCGGCGGCCGTGCGCCACTTCGGCTCCCTCCATCGGCCCTCCCGGGAAGCGCGTCCCGGATGTTCGGGATGCGCACCCCGTGCGACCGGGACTCGCGTCCGGGCCGTTTCCGTGTGCAATGCTCCTCGATTCGCTGGAGCCCTTGGGGTGGGCCTTCGGAGGATGCCCCGCTGGGGAGGTAAGGGGGTGTGTCCTGCCTGGGCGGGCCTTCCGCCCGAGCCCGTCGCCCAGCGCGGATGGTCGCGCCGCGCGGGCGGGCGCGCCGCGCGTGCGCGGGGCCGTTGGCCGGTGACGCGCAAGGACGGGCGCGCTGGGCCGATCGGC
>NC_143199.1:3930000-3935000 GCF_051530095.1 Phoenix dactylifera
GCGTGCGTGGAGCGGGATCGGCCTTACTTGGTCGGATCCGTCGCCCTCGCCTGTTGCGGGGGCTCGGTCCCGTCCCGTTCGGTGAAAGCTTTGCCCGCTCTGGTGCGTCCCCGTGGGTTCCTTTGTCGGTTTTGCGGCCTTGGCGGCGGGCCTTCCGTGTCGGCCCGTCGTGGGCCCGCTGCGCGTCCGTGCGCGGTGCTTCGGATCGGTAGGCCCGTCGTCTGGGTCCCTTACGAAGCTTTGCGCGACCGCTCCTTTGTCGCCGGTCCCCTGTTAGGGCTGACCGAGCCCTCCGTTCGCCCCCTGGCCCGTCGCATGGGCCCCCGGCGCCTCCGCGGCGCCCCACCGAAAACTGTCACGACGCGCATCCAGCGCCGACGAGGTCGCAGGTTACGTGCGGCAGCCGGGGGGCTAGGCCGAGCGGCGGCGGGCCCGCCCACGGACGGGCGCGGGGAGGAGCGCAGCCGGCACGCGGCGCGGAGCGGCGGCGGCATGCCGCCGGGCGGCCGTCGGCTCAACCGTGCCCGAGTCCCGCGGGCACCGCGTCGCCCGGCCGGCGCGAGCGGCGGCGGGCCCGCCCGCGGACGGGCGCGGGGAGGAGCGCAGCCGGCACGCGGCGCGGAGCGGCGGCGGCATGCCGCCGGGCGGCCGACGGCTCAACCATGCCCGAGTCCCGCGGGCACCGCGTCGCCCGGCCGGCGCGAGCGCACGAGGGCGGGAGGCAACCGGGCGGCGCCTGCGGAACCGGATGCGACGGCCGGCGCGGCACGGCCCCGACGGGTCCGCACCGAAGACCAGCGCGGTGCGGATCGACCGCTGATGAGGTCAGAGGTTACGTGCGGCAGCCGGCCGGCTGGCCCGAGCGGCGGCCGGCACGCGACGGGGATCGAGCGGCCCCGACGGCTTGCAGCCGGGCGGCCGACGGCTAGGCCGTACCGGAGTCCCGCGGTCGTTCGGGCGAAGGGGCGCATGCTGCGGGAAAGGCCTGCGGCGGCGAACCGTCCGCCCGGCCGGCCAAGCCTTCCGCGGCGGCGCGCACGTGGCGGCGCGGCCGAGATGACCGAGCGAAGCCCCGGCGATGGGCGGCGCGCACGTGTCCGTGCGGCCGAGATGACCGAGCGAAGCCCGGGCGGCGCCCGCCGTGCGCCCTGCCGGATCGCGCCTTCCGCCGGCGCGCAACGCCGGTCCCGCGTTCCGGCCGCGGGAGAGGCCTGCGTCGGCGAACCGTCCACCCCGCCGGCCGAACCTTCCGCGGCTGCGCGCACGTGTCCGTGCGGCCGAGATGACCGAGCGAAGCCCCGGCGACGGGCGGCGCCCGCCGTGCGCCCCGGCGGATTGCGCGGCCCGCCGGCGCGCAACGCCGGGCCCACGTTCCGGCTGCGGGAAAGGCCTGCGGCGGCGAACCGTCCGCCCCGCCGGCCGAACCTTGCGCGGCGGCGCTTACGTGTCCGTGCGGCAGAGATGACCGAGCAAGCTCCGGCGATGGGCGGCGCCCTCCGTGCGCCCCGCCGGATCGCCTGCGAGCGGCGAGCGTCCGGGCGGGCCCCTTTCGCAACTTCCCTCGGTACTCTAAACACCCCTTGCCTCTCGGTCTTCCCCCCGACCCTCTCGGTATTTGCTCGGATATGTGCATGCATCGTCCCTCGTCGCCTTCGGTTATCCTCCCCGGGGTGGGCTTTGCGCCGACGCGCCAACGGGGTGGTAGGGGGGCTGCAGCCGCGGCCGCCGCGTTTCGCCATCCGCGCGTGCGCCGCCGGATCCGAGTGGAGGTCGCGGGCGACTCGTCGATGCTTGTACTAGGGGCGCATGCCGGCAGCCCCCCGCGGGGTGCGGGACCCCCGATCGGCGTGCGAGGGACGGGCGTCCGGGCGGGCCCCGTTTCCAACTTCCCTCGGAACATTAAAACCCCCCGACCCCCTCGGTCTTCGCTCCGGCCCTATCGCTATTGCTCGGATATGTGCATCCACCGTCCCTCGTTGCCTTCGGTTATCTACCCCAGGGTGGGCCTTGCGCCGATGCCCCGATGGGGTGGCAGGGGTGGGGCTGCCGCGGCCGGCGCGTTTCGGCATCCGCGCTTGGGGGCTCGGACCCGAGTGGAGGTCGCGGGCGGCTCGTCGATGCCTGCACCGGGAGCGCATGCCGGCAGCCCCCCGCGGGGCGCCGGACCCCCGATCGGCGTGCGATGGACGGGGGGAGGGGCGGGCCCGGTTTGCAAATTCCCTCGGTACTTTAAAATCTCACGGCCCTGTCGGTGCTCCCTCCGGCCCTATCGCCACTGCTCGGATATGTGCATCCACCGTCCCTCGTTGCCTTCGGTTATCTACCCCGCGGTGGGCTTTGCGCCGATGCCCCGATGGGGTGGCAGGGGGGCACGCTCTAGGCCGTGCCACGGGGCGCGGGCGCCGGCGCCGTACGTCCCTCGCGGCGGCCGTGAGCGGCACCTCGGCTTGCTCGGTCTGTCCTCCCGGGACGCGCGACCCGTGCGACCGGGACGCGCATCCCGTGCGACCGGGACGCGTGTCCGGGCCGTTCCCGTTTGCAACGCTCCTCGGTACTTTGGAACGCTTGGGGTGGGCTTTGGGCGGATGCCCCGCCGGGGTGGTAGGGAGGGCGGGCGGCTGCTGCCGCGGCGGGACTTCCGCTCCACTCCGCACAAGTCCGTCGCCTCGCGGCGGGCGCGCCCGGCACCGTTCGTCCCCGAGGGAGCCGGCACGCGCCCGCCGAGGCCCCGGCGCATGGGCGCCGCCGCCGGCCGTCCGCGCGGCGGCCGTGCGCCGGCTTCCTCCGTCGGCCCTCCCGGGATGCGCGACCCGTGCGACCGGGACGCGCATCCCGTGAGACCGGGACGCGTGTCCGGGCCGTTCCCGTTTGCAACGCTCCTCGGTACTTTGGAACGCTTGGGGTGGGCCTTGGGCGGATGCCCCGCCGGGGTGGTAGGGAGGGGGGGCTGCTGCTGCCGCGGCGGGACTTCCGCTCCACTCCGCACAAGTCCGTCGCCTCGCGGCGGGCGCGCCCGGCACCGTTCGTCCCCGAGGGAGCCGGCACGCGCCCGCCGAGGCCCCGGCGCATGGGCGCCGCCGCCGGCCGTCCGCGCGGCGGCCGTGCGCCGGCTTCCTCCGTCGGCCCTCCCGGGATGCGCGACCCGTGCGACCGGGACGCGCATCCCGTGAGACCGGGACGCGTGTCCGGGCCGTTCCCGTTTGCAACGCTCCTCGGTACTTTGGAACGCTTGGGGTGGGCCTTGGGCGGATGCCCCGCCGGGGTGGTAGGGAGGGGGGGCTGCTGCTGCCGCGGCGGGACTTCCGCTCCACTCCGCACAAGTCCGTCGCCTCGCGGCGGGCGGGCCCGGCACCGTTCGTCCCCGAGGGAGCCGGCCCGCGCCCGCCGAGGCCACGGCGCATGGGCGCCCCCGCCGGCCGTCCGCGCGGCGGCCGTGCGCCGGCTTCCTCCGTCGGCCCTCCCGGGATGCGCGACCCGTGCGACCGGGACGCGCATCCCGTGCGACCGGGACGCGTGTCCGGGCGGTTCCCGTTTGCAACGCTCCTCGGTACTTTGGAACGCTTGGGGTGGGCTTTGGGCGGATGCCCCGTCGGGGTGGTAGGGAGGGGGGGCTGGCGCCGCCGCGGCGGGCCTTCCGCCCCCCTCCGCACAAGTCCGTTGCCTCGCGGCGGTCGTGCCCGGCACCGTTCGTCCCCGACGGAGCCGTCGCGCGCCCGACGACTTTCCGGCGCACGGGCGCCGCCGCCGGCCGTCCGTGCGCGGCGGCCGTGCGCCACTTCGGCTTCGTCCGTCGGCCCTCCCGGGACGCGCGATCCGTGCGACCGGGACGCGCATCCCGTGCGACCGGGTCGCATGTCCGGGCCGTTCCCGTTTGCAACGCTCCTCGGTACTTTGGAACGCTTGGGGTGGGCTTTGGGCGGATGCCCCGCCGGGGTGGTAGGGAGGGGGGGTCTGCTGCCGCCGCGGCGGGCCTTCCGCTCCACTCCGCACAGGACCGTTGCCTCGCGGCGGACTTGCCCGGCACATTTCGTCCCCGACGGAGCCGGCACGCGCCTGCCGACTTCCCGGCGCACGGGCGCTGCCTTCGGCCGTCCGCGCGGCGGCCGTGCGCCGGCTTCCTCCGTCGGCCCTCCCGGGATGCGCGACCCGTGCGACCGGGACGCGCATCCCGTGCGACCGGGACGCGCATCCCGTGAGACCGGGACGCGTGTCCGGGCCGTTCCCGTTTGCAACGCTCCTCGGTACTTTGGAACGCTTGGGGTGGGCCTTGGGCGGATGCCCCGCCGGGGTGGTAGGGAGGGGGGGCTGCTGCTGCCGCGGCGGGACTTCCGCTCCACTCCGCACAAGTCCGTCGCCTCGCGGCGGGCGGGCCCGGCACCGTTCGTCCCCGAGGGAGCCGGCCCGCGCCCGCCGAGGCCCCGGCGCATGGGCGCCCCCGCCGGCCGTCCGCGCGGCGGCCGTGCGCCGGCTTCCTCCGTCGGCCCTCCCGGGACGCGCGACCCGTGCGACCGGGGCGCGCATCCCGTGCGACCGGGACGCGTGTCCGGGCGGTTCCCGTTTGCAACGCTCCTCGGTACTTTGGAACGCTTGGGGTGGGCTTTGGGCGGATGCCCCGTCGGGGTGGTAGGGAGGGGGGGCTGGCGCCGCCGCGGCGGGCCTTCCGCCCCCCTCCGCACAAGTCCGTTGCCTTGCGGCGGTCGTGCCCGGCACCGTTCGTTCCCGACGGAGCCGTCGCGCGCCCGACGACTTTCCGGCGCACGGGCGCCGCCGCCGGCCGTCCGTGCGCGGCGGCCGTGCGCCACTTCGGCTTCGTCCGTCGGCCCTCCCGGGACGCGCGACCCGTGCGACCGGGACGCGCATCCCGTGCGACCGGGTCGCGTGTCCGGGCCGTTCCCGTTTGCAACGCTCCTCGGTACTTTGGAACGCTTGGGGTGGGCTTTGGGCGGATGCCCCGCCGGGGTGGTAGGGAGGGGGGGTCTGCTGCCGCCGCGGCGGGCCTT
>NC_143199.1:3945000-3950000 GCF_051530095.1 Phoenix dactylifera
TCGGTCTACGCCTCCAGCCGGCCCTTGTGGCGGCCGTGCGCGGCGCTTCGGTTCGGTCGGCCGGTCTTCCTGTCCCTCACGAAGTGCTCGCGGCCGCGCGCGCGCGGAGTTGGATCGGCCTTACTTGGTCCGATCCGTCGCCATCGCATGTTGCGTGGGCTCGGTCCCGTCTCGGTGAAATCTTGGGCCGCTTTGGTGCGTCCCTGTGGGTTCCTTTGTCGGTTTTGCGGGCTCGGCGCCGGGCCTTCCGCGCCGGTCCGTCGGCTCGCTCGGACGGACCGTGCGCAGGTGGTCCCCGACGGAGCCGGCACGCTCCTTCCGCTGGCGCGGCGCTCGGTCTATGCCTCCGGCCGGCCCTCGCGGCGGCCGTGCGCGGCGCTTCGGTTCGGTCGGCCGGTCGTCCCGTCCCTCACGAAGTTCCTGCGGCCGCGCGTGCGTGGAGCGGGATCGGCCTTACTTGGTCGGATCCGTCGCCCTCGCCTGTTGCGGGGGCTCGGTCCCGTCCCGTTCGGTGAAAGCTTTGCCCGCTCTGGTGCGTCCCCGTGGGTTCCTTTGTCGGTTTTGCGGCCTTGGCGGCGGGCCTTCCGTGTCGGCCCGTCGTGGGCCCGCTGCGCGTCCGTGCGCGGTGCTTCGGATCGGTAGGCCCGTCGTCTGGGTCCCTTACGAAGCTTTGCGCGACCGCTCCTTTGTCGCCGGTCCCCTGTTAGGGCTGACCGAGCCCTCCGTTCGCCCCCTGGCCCGTCGCATGGGCCCCCGGCGCCTCCGCGGCGCCCCACCGAAAACTGTCACGACGCGCATCCAGCGCCGACGAGGTCGCAGGTTACGTGCGGCAGCCGGGGGGCTAGGCCGAGCGGCGGCGGGCCCGCCCACGGACGGGCGCGGGGAGGAGCGCAGCCGGCACGCGGCGCGGAGCGGCGGCGGCATGCCGCCGGGCGGCCGTCGGCTCAACCGTGCCCGAGTCCCGCGGGCACCGCGTCGCCCGGCCGGCGCGAGCGGCGGCGGGCCCGCCCGCGGACGGGCGCGGGGAGGAGCGCAGCCGGCACGCGGCGCGGAGCGGCGGCGGCATGCCGCCGGGCGGCCGACGGCTCAACCATGCCCGAGTCCCGCGGGCACCGCGTCGCCCGGCCGGCGCGAGCGGCGGCGGGCCCGCCCGCGGACGGGCGCGGGGAGGAGCGCAGCCGGCACGCGGCGCGGAGCGGCGGCGGCATGCCGCCGGGCGGCCGACGGCTCAACCATGCCCGAGTCCCGCGGGCACCGCGTCGCCCGGCCGGCGCGAGCGCACGAGGGCGGGAGGCAACCGGGCGGCGCCTGCGGAACCGGATGCGACGGCCGGCGCGGCACGGCCCCGACGGGTCCGCACCGAAGACCAGCGCGGTGCAGATCGACCGCTGATGAGGTCAGAGGTTACGTGCGGCAGCCGGCCGGCTGGCCCGAGCGGCGGCCGGCACGCGACGGGGATCGAGCGGCCCCGACGGCTTGCAGCCGGGCGGCCGACGGCTAGGCCGTACCGGAGTCCCGCGGTCGTTCGGGCGAAGGGGCGCATGCTGCGGGAAAGGCCTGCGGCGGCGAACCGTCCGCCCGGCCGGCCAAGCCTTCCGCGGCGGCGCGCACGTGGCGGCGCGGCCGAGATGACCGAGCGAAGCCCCGGCGATGGGCGGCGCGCACGTGTCCGTGCGGCCGAGATGACCGAGCGAAGCCCGGGCGGCGCCCGCCGTGCGCCCTGCCGGATCGCGCCTTCCGCCGGCGCGCAACGCCGGTCCCGCGTTCCGGCCGCGGGAGAGGCCTGCGTCGGCGAACCGTCCGCCCCGCCGGCCGAACCTTCCGCGGCTGCGCGCACGTGTCCGTGCGGCCGAGATGACCGAGCGAAGCCCCGGCGACGGGCGGCGCCCGCCGTGCGCCCCGGCGGATTGCGCGGCCCGCCGGCGCGCAACGCCGGGCCCACGTTCCGGCTGCGGGAAAGGCCTGCGGCGGCGAACCGTCCGCCCCGCCGGCCGAACCTTGCGCGGCGGCGCTTACGTGTCCGTGCGGCAGAGATGACCGAGCAAGCTCCGGCGATGGGCGGCGCCCTCCGTGCGCCCCGCCGGATCGCCTGCGAGCGGCGAGCGTCCGGGCGGGCCCCTTTCGCAACTTCCCTCGGTACTCTAAACACCCCTTGCCTCTCGGTCTTCCCCCCGACCCTCTCGGTATTTGCTCGGATATGTGCATGCATCGTCCCTCGTCGCCTTCGGTTATCCTCCCCGGGGTGGGCTTTGCGCCGACGCGCCAACGGGGTGGTAGGGGGGCTGCAGCCGCGGCCGCCGCGTTTCGCCATCCGCGCGTGCGCCGCCGGATCCGAGTGGAGGTCGCGGGCGACTCGTCGATGCTTGTACTAGGGGCGCATGCCGGCAGCCCCCCGCGGGGTGCGGGACCCCCGATCGGCGTGCGAGGGACGGGCGTCCGGGCGGGCCCCGTTTCCAACTTCCCTCGGAACATTAAAACCCCCCGACCCCCTCGGTCTTCGCTCCGGCCCTATCGCTATTGCTCGGATATGTGCATCCACCGTCCCTCGTTGCCTTCGGTTATCTACCCCAGGGTGGGCCTTGCGCCGATGCCCCGATGGGGTGGCAGGGGTGGGGCTGCCGCGGCCGGCGCGTTTCGGCATCCGCGCTTGGGGGCTCGGACCCGAGTGGAGGTCGCGGGCGGCTCGTCGATGCCTGCACCGGGAGCGCATGCCGGCAGCCCCCCGCGGGGCGCCGGACCCCCGATCGGCGTGCGATGGACGGGGGGAGGGGCGGGCCCGGTTTGCAAATTCCCTCGGTACTTTAAAATCTCACGGCCCTGTCGGTGCTCCCTCCGGCCCTATCGCCACTGCTCGGATATGTGCATCCACCGTCCCTCGTTGCCTTCGGTTATCTACCCCGCGGTGGGCTTTGCGCCGATGCCCCGATGGGGTGGCAGGGGGGCACGCTCTAGGCCGTGCCACGGGGCGCGGGCGCCGGCGCCGTACGTCCCTCGCGGCGGCCGTGAGCGGCACCTCGGCTTGCTCGGTCTGTCCTCCCGGGACGCGCGACCCGTGCGACCGGGACGCGCATCCCGTGCGACCGGGATGCGTGTCCGGGCCGTTCCCGTTTGCAACGCTCCTCGGTACTTTGGAACGCTTGGGGTGGGCTTTGGGCGGATGCCCCGCCGGGGTGGTAGGGAGGGGGGGCGGCTGCTGCCGCGGCGGGACTTCCGCTCCACTCCGCACAAGTCCGTCGCCTCGCGGCGGGCGCGCCCGGCACCGTTCGTCCCCGAGGGAGCCGGCACGCGCCCGCCGAGGCCCCGGCGCATGGGCGCCGCCGCCGGCCGTCCGCGCGGCGGCCGTGCGCCGGCTTCCTCCGTCGGCCCTCCCGGGATGCGCGACCCGTGCGACCGGGACGCGCATCCCGTGAGACCGGGACGCGTGTCCGGGCCGTTCCCGTTTGCAACGCTCCTCGGTACTTTGGAACGCTTGGGGTGGGCCTTGGGCGGATGCCCCGCCGGGGTGGTAGGGAGGGGGGGCTGCTGCTGCCGCGGCGGGACTTCCGCTCCACTCCGCACAAGTCCGTCGCCTCGCGGCGGGCGCGCCCGGCACCGTTCGTCCCCGAGGGAGCCGGCACGCGCCCGCCGAGGCCCCGGCGCATGGGCGCCGCCGCCGGCCGTCCGCGCGGCGGCCGTGCGCCGGCTTCCTCCGTCGGCCCTCCCGGGATGCGCGACCCGTGCGACCGGGACGCGCGTCCCGTGAGACCGGGACGCGTGTCCGGGCCGTTCCCGTTTGCAACGCTCCTCGGTACTTTGGAACGCTTGGGGTGGGCCTTGGGCGGATGCCCCGCCGGGGTGGTAGGGAGGGGGGGCTGCTGCTGCCGCGGCGGGACTTCCGCTCCACTCCGCACAAGTCCGTCGCCTCGCGGCGGGCGGGCCCGGCACCGTTCGTCCCCGAGGGAGCCGGCCCGCGCCCGCCGAGGCCCCGGCGCATGGGCGCCCCCGCCGGCCGTCCGCGCGGTGGCCGTGCGCCGGCTTCCTCCGTCGGCCCTCCCGGGACGCGCGACCCGTGCGACCGGGACGCGCATCCCGTGCGACCGGGACGCGTGTCCGGGCGGTTCCCGTTTGCAACGCTCCTCGGTACTTTGGAACGCTTGGGGTGGGCTTTGGGCGGATGCCCCGTCGGGGTGGTAGGGAGGGGGGGCTGGCGCCGCCGCGGCGGGCCTTCCGCCCCCCTCCGCACAAGTCCGTTGCCTCGCGGCGGTCGTGCCCGGCACCGTTCGTCCCCGACGGAGCCGTCGCGCGCCCGACGACTTTCCGGCGCACGGGCGCCGCCGCCGGCCGTCCGTGCGCGGCGGCCGTGCGCCACTTCGGCTTCGTCCGTCGGCCCTCCCGGGACGCGCGACCCGTGCGACCGGGACGCGCATCCCGTGCGACCGGGTCGCGTGTCCGGGCCGTTCCCGTTTGCAACGCTCCTCGGTACTTTGGAACGCTTGGGGTGGGCTTTGGGCGGATGCCCCGCCGGGGTGGTAGGGAGGGGGGGTCTGCTGCCGCCGCGGCGGGCCTTCCGCTCCACTCCGCACAGGACCGTTGCCTCGCGGCGGACTTGCCCGGCACATTTCGTCCCCGACGGAGCCGGCACGCGCCTGCCGACTTCCCGGCGCACGGGCGCTGCCTTCGGCCGTCCGTGCCCGGCGGCCGTGCGCCACTTCGGCTCCCTCCATCGGCCCTCCCGGGAAGCGCGTCCCGGACGTTCGGGATGCGCACCCCGTGCGACCGGGACTCGCGTCCGGGCCGTTTCCGTGTGCAATGCTCCTCGATTCGCTGGAGCCCTTGGGGTGGGCCTTCGGAGGATGCCCCGCTGGGGAGGTAAGGGGGTGTGTCCTGCCTGGGCGGGCCTTCCGCCCGAGCCCGTCGCCCAGCGCGGATGGTCGCGCCGCGCGGGCGGGCGCGCCGCGCGTGCGCGGGGCCGTTGGCCGGTGACGCGCAAGGACGGGCGCGCTGGGCCGATCGGCCGCTCG
>NC_143199.1:3960000-3965000 GCF_051530095.1 Phoenix dactylifera
TGGTCGGATCCGTCGCCCTCGCCTGTTGCGGGGGCTCGGTCCCGTCCCGTTCGGTGAAAGCTTTGCCCGCTCTGGTGCGTCCCCGTGGGTTCCTTTGTCGGTTTTGCGGCCTTGGCGGCGGGCCTTCCGTGTCGGCCCGTCGTGGGCCCGCTGCGCGTCCGTGCGCGGTGCTTCGGATCGGTAGGCCCGTCGTCTGGGTCCCTTACGAAGCTTTGCGCGACCGCTCCTTTGTCGCCGGTCCCCTGTTAGGGCTGACCGAGCCCTCCGTTCGCCCCCTGGCCCGTCGCATGGGCCCCCGGCGCCTCCGCGGCGCCCCACCGAAAACTGTCACGACGCGCATCCAGCGCCGACGAGGTCGCAGGTTACGTGCGGCAGCCGGGGGGCTAGGCCGAGCGGCGGCGGGCCCGCCCACGGACGGGCGCGGGGAGGAGCGCAGCCGGCACGCGGCGCGGAGCGGCGGCGGCATGCCGCCGGGCGGCCGTCGGCTCAACCGTGCCCGAGTCCCGCGGGCACCGCGTCGCCCGGCCGGCGCGAGCGGCGGCGGGCCCGCCCGCGGACGGGCGCGGGGAGGAGCGCAGCCGGCACGCGGCGCGGAGCGGCGGCGGCATGCCGCCGGGCGGCCGACGGCTCAACCATGCCCGAGTCCCGCGGGCACCGCGTCGCCCGGCCGGCGCGAGCGGCGGCGGGCCCGCCCGCGGACGGGCGCGGGGAGGAGCGCAGCCGGCACGCGGCGCGGAGCGGCGGCGGCATGCCGCCGGGCGGCCGACGGCTCAACCATGCCCGAGTCCCGCGGGCACCGCGTCGCCCGGCCGGCGCGAGCGCACGAGGGCGGGAGGCAACCGGGCGGCGCCTGCGGAACCGGATGCGACGGCCGGCGCGGCACGGCCCCGACGGGTCCGCACCGAAGACCAGCGCGGTGCGGATCGACCGCTGATGAGGTCAGAGGTTACGTGCGGCAGCCGGCCGGCTGGCCCGAGCGGCGGCCGGCACGCGACGGGGATCGAGCGGCCCCGACGGCTTGCAGCCGGGCGGCCGACGGCTAGGCCGTACCGGAGTCCCGCGGTCGTTCGGGCGAAGGGGCGCATGCTGCGGGAAAGGCCTGCGGCGGCGAACCGTCCGCCCGGCCGGCCAAGCCTTCCGCGGCGGCGCGCACGTGGCGGCGCGGCCGAGATGACCGAGCGAAGCCCCGGCGATGGGCGGCGCGCACGTGTCCGTGCGGCCGAGATGACCGAGCGAAGCCCGGGCGGCGCCCGCCGTGCGCCCTGCCGGATCGCGCCTTCCGCCGGCGCGCAACGCCGGTCCCGCGTTCCGGCCGCGGGAGAGGCCTGCGTCGGCGAACCGTCCGCCCCGCCGGCCGAACCTTCCGCGGCTGTGCGCACGTGTCCGTGCGGCCGAGATGACCGAGCGAAGCCCCGGCGACGGGCGGCGCCCGCCGTGCGCCCCGGCGGATTGCGCGGCCCGCCGGCGCGCAACGCCGGGCCCACGTTCCGGCTGCGGGAAAGGCCTGCGGCGGCGAACCGTCCGCCCCGCCGGCCGAACCTTGCGCGGCGGCGCTTACGTGTCCGTGCGGCAGAGATGACCGAGCAAGCTCCGGCGATGGGCGGCGCCCTCCGTGCGCCCCGCCGGATCGCCTGCGAGCGGCGAGCGTCCGGGCGGGCCCCTTTCGCAACTTCCCTCGGTACTCTAAACACCCCTTGCCTCTCGGTCTTCCCCCCGACCCTCTCGGTATTTGCTCGGATATGTGCATGCATCGTCCCTCGTCGCCTTCGGTTATCCTCCCCGGGGTGGGCTTTGCGCCGACGCGCCAACGGGGTGGTAGGGGGGCTGCAGCCGCGGCCGCCGCGTTTCGCCATCCGCGCGTGCGCCGCCGGATCCGAGTGGAGGTCGCGGGCGACTCGTCGATGCTTGTACTAGGGGCGCATGCCGGCAGCCCCCCGCGGGGTGTGGGACCCCCGATCGGCGTGCGAGGGACGGGCGTCCGGGCGGGCCCCGTTTCCAACTTCCCTCGGAACATTAAAACCCCCCGACCCCCTCGGTCTTCGCTCCGGCCCTATCGCTATTGCTCGGATATGTGCATCCACCGTCCCTCGTTGCCTTCGGTTATCTACCCCAGGGTGGGCCTTGCGCCGATGCCCCGATGGGGTGGCAGGGGTGGGGCTGCCGCGGCCGGCGCGTTTCGGCATCCGCGCTTGGGGGCTCGGACCCGAGTGGAGGTCGCGGGCGGCTCGTCGATGCCTGCACCGGGAGCGCATGCCGGCAGCCCCCCGCGGGGCGCCGGACCCCCGATCGGCGTGCGATGGACGGGGGGAGGGGCGGGCCCGGTTTGCAAATTCCCTCGGTACTTTAAAATCTCACGGCCCTGTCGGTGCTCCCTCCGGCCCTATCGCCACTGCTCGGATATGTGCATCCACCGTCCCTCGTTGCCTTCGGTTATCTACCCCGCGGTGGGCTTTGCGCCGATGCCCCGATGGGGTGGCAGGGGGGCACGCTCTAGGCCGTGCCACGGGGCGCGGGCGCCGGCGCCGTACGTCCCTCGCGGCGGCCGTGAGCGGCACCTCGGCTTGCTCGGTCTGTCCTCCCGGGACGCGCGACCCGTGCGACCGGGACGCGCATCCCGTGCGACCGGGACGCGTGTCCGGGCCGTTCCCGTTTGCAACGCTCCTCGGTACTTTGGAACGCTTGGGGTGGGCTTTGGGCGGATGCCCCGCCGGGGTGGTAGGGAGGGGGGGCGGCTGCTGCCGCGGCGGGACTTCCGCTCCACTCCGCACAAGTCCGTCGCCTCGCGGCGGGCGCGCCCGGCACCGTTCGTCCCCGAGGGAGCCGGCACGCGCCCGCCGAGGCCCCGGCGCATGGGCGCCGCCGCCGGCCGTCCGCGCGGCGGCCGTGCGCCGGCTTCCTCCGTCGGCCCTCCCGGGATGCGCGACCCGTGCGACCGGGACGCGCATCCCGTGAGACCGGGACGCGTGTCCGGGCCGTTCCCGTTTGCAACGCTCCTCGGTACTTTGGAACGCTTGGGGTGGGCCTTGGGCGGATGCCCCGCCGGGGTGGTAGGGAGGGGGGGCTGCTGCTGCCGCGGCGGGACTTCCGCTCCACTCCGCACAAGTCCGTCGCCTCGCGGCGGGCGCGCCCGGCACCGTTCGTCCCCGAGGGAGCCGGCACGCGCCCGCCGAGGCCCCGGCGCATGGGCGCCGCCGCCGGCCGTCCGCGCGGCGGCCGTGCGCCGGCTTCCTCCGTCGGCCCTCCCGGGATGCGCGACCCGTGCGACCAGGACGCGCATCCCGTGAGACCGGGACGCGTGTCCGGGCCGTTCCCGTTTGCAACGCTCCTCGGTACTTTGGAACGCTTGGGGTGGGCCTTGGGCGGATGCCCCGCCGGGGTGGTAGGGAGGGGGGGCTGCTGCTGCCGCGGCGGGACTTCCGCTCCACTCCGCACAAGTCCGTCGCCTCGCGGCGGGCGGGCCCGGCACCGTTCGTCCCCGAGGGAGCCGGCCCGCGCCCGCCGAGGCCCCGGCGCATGGGCGCCCCCGCCGGCCGTCCGCGCGGCGGCCGTGCGCCGGCTTCCTCCGTCGGCCCTCCCGGGACGCGCGACCCGTGCGACCGGGACGCGCATCCCGTGCGACCGGGACGCATGTCCGGGCGGTTCCCGTTTGCAACGCTCCTCGGTACTTTGGAACGCTTGGGGTGGGCTTTGGGCGGATGCCCCGTCGGGGTGGTAGGGAGGGGGGGCTGGCGCCGCCGCGGCGGGCCTTCCGCCCCCCTCCGCACAAGTCCGTTGCCTCGCGGCGGTCGTGCCCGGCACCGTTCGTCCCCGACGGAGCCGTCGCGCGCCCGACGACTTTCCGGCGCACGGGCGCCGCCGCCGGCCGTCCGTGCGCGGCGGCCGTGCGCCACTTCGGCTTCGTCCGTCGGCCCTCCCGGGACGCGCGACCCGTGCGACCGGGACGCGCATCCCGTGCGACCGGGTCGCGTGTCCGGGCCGTTCCCGTTTGCAACGCTCCTCGGTACTTTGGAACGCTTGGGGTGGGCTTTGGGCGGATGCCCCGCCGGGGTGGTAGGGAGGGGGGGTCTGCTGCCGCCGCGGCGGGCCTTCCGCTCCACTCCGCACAGGACCGTTGCCTCGCGGCGGACTTGCCCGGCACATTTCGTCCCCGACGGAGCCGGCACGCGCCTGCCGACTTCCCGGCGCACGGGCGCTGCCTTCGGCCGTCCGTGCCCGGCGGCCGTGCGCCACTTCGGCTCCCTCCATCGGCCCTCCCGGGAAGCGCGTCCCGGACGTTCGGGATGCGCACCCCGTGCGACCGGGACTCGCGTCCGGGCCGTTTCCGTGTGCAATGCTCCTCGATTCGCTGGAGCCCTTGGGGTGGGCCTTCGGAGGATGCCCCGCTGGGGAGGTAAGGGGGTGTGTCCTGCCTGGGCGGGCCTTCCGCCCGAGCCCGTCGCCCAGCGCGGATGGTCGCGCCGCGCGGGCGGGCGCGCCGCGCGTGCGCGGGGCCGTTGGCCGGTGACGCGCAAGGACGGGCGCGCTGGGCCGATCGGCCGCTCGGGCGCGCGCTTCGTCGTGCTCCCGCGCCTTGGCGCGCGCGCGGCCGCGGCGTGGTCGCTCGGTTCTGCGCATTTGGCCCGCGCGGATGGGCGCGTCGCGCGGGCGGCCGGGCCGCGCGGGCGGGCGGGCCGTTGCCCGGGTTCGCGCAAGGACGGGCGCGCTAGGCCGATTGGCCTCTCGGACGCGCGCGCCGTCCCGCTGTCGCGCCTGGGCGCTCGCGCGTCCGCGGCGTGGTCGCTCGGTTCTGCGCAGGGCCGGGCGCCCCCGGCCGAGCGGCGCGCGGGCGCTCGCGCGCGGCGGGGGCGCTCGGGCCGTCGCGCGGCCGTCGCGCCAGGGCCCTGGCCCGGGCGGGCGCGCTCATGTTCGTTCTTTCTGGTGCGCGCGCGGCACGGCGCCCGGGCCCTTGCTCCGCCGAGCGTTCGGGCGCGGGCGCGCGCGCGGGGCCTGCCGCCCGGCCC
>NC_143199.1:3972500-3977500 GCF_051530095.1 Phoenix dactylifera
GGCGGTCGGGCACGCGCGGGCGTGGCCTGGGCGCGGGCGCGCGCGGCCGGGGCCTGGGCGCGGGCGCGCGCAGCAGGCGCGCAGCGCGGCCGGGGCGTCGGCGCGGGCGCGCGCGGCCGTGGCCTGGGCGCGGCGCGGCCGGGGCCTGGGCGGGCGCGGCGCGGCCGGGGCCTGGGCGCGGCCGTGGCCTGGGCGCGGGCGCGCGCGCCAGGCGCGCAGCGCGGCCGTGGCCTGGGCGCGGGCGCGCGCGGCCGCGTGCGGCTGGGGCTCATGGGCGCGGCTTGGGCCGCGCATGGGCATGCCATGGCTTTGGCACGCTGGGCACCGTCTTGGCCGACCTTGGAGGCACTTGGCCAAGCATTGGAGGCCTTGGCTTGGCCTAGGCTTGGCCAAGTGTGAATGGGCTTGGCCTATTGCGAAGAGTCACGGCAAAGGTTCGACCGAAGCTCGCGGCGCCCCGGACGGAGCCGGGCCGCTCCCGCCTTTGCCGCGGCGCACGGGCGCCGCCGCCGTCCGGCCGTCGCGGCGGCCGCGCACGGCACTTCGGCTTCCTCCGTCGGCCCTCCCGGGACGCGCGACCCGTGCGACCGGGACGCGCATCCCGTGCGACCGGGACGCATGTCCGGGCGGTTCCCGTTTGCAACGCTCCTCGGTACTTTGGAACGCTTGGGGTGGGCTTTGGGCGGATGCCCCGCTGGGGTGGTAGGGAGGGGGGGCTGCTGCCGCCGCGGCGGGCCTTCCGCTCCACTCCGCACAAGCCCGCCGTGGGCACTCGCTGCGGGCGTGCCCGGCACCGTTCGTCCTCGAGGGATTCGGCCCGTCGGCTCGCTCGGATGGGCCACGCGCAGCGGGCCCACGACGGAGCCGGCACGCTCCTTCTGCTGGCGCGGCGCTCGGTCTACGCCTCCGGCCGGCCGTTGCGGCGGCCGTGCACGGCGCTTCGGATCGGTCGGCCCGTCGTCCCGTCCCTGACGAAGTTTTCGCGGCCGCGCGCGCGCGGAGTTGGATCGGCCTTACTTGGTCCGATCCTTCGCCCTCGCATGTTGCGTGGGCTCGGTCCCGTCCCGTTCGGTGAAATCTTTGTCCGCTCTGGTGCGTCCCTGTGGGTTCCTTTGTCGGTTTTGCGGGTTCGGCCGGGCCTTCCGTGCCGGCCCGTCGGCTCGCTCGGATGGGCCCCGCGGAGTTGGCCCACGACGGAGCCGGCACGCTCCTTCCGCTGGTGCGGCGCTCGGTCTATTCCTTCGGTCGGCCCTTGCGGCGGCCGTGCGCGGTGCTTCGGATCGGTCGGCCGGTCTTCCCGTCCCTCATGAAGTGTTCGCGGCCGCGCGCGCGCGGAGTTGGATCGGCCTTACTTGGTCCGATCCTTCGCCCTCGCATGTTCCGTGGGCTCGGTCCCGTCCTGTTCGGTGAGGGAGGGCGGCCCCGAATCTTTGTCCGCTCTGGTGCGTCCCTGTGGGTTCCTTTGTCGGTTTTGCGGGTTCGGCCGGGCCTTCCGCGCCGGCCCGTCGGCTCGCTCGGATGGGCCCCGCGGAGTTGGCCCACGACGGAGCCGGCACGCTCCTTCCGCTGGTGCGGCTCTCGGTCTACGCCTCCAGCCGGCCCTTGTGGCGGCCGTGCGCGGCGCTTCGGTTCGGTCGGCCGGTCTTCCTGTCCCTCACGAAGTGCTCGCGGCCGCGCGCGCGCGGAGTTGGATCGGCCTTACTTGGTCCGATCCGTCGCCATCGCATGTTGCGTGGGCTCGGTCCCGTCTCGGTGAAATCTTGGGCCGCTTTGGTGCGTCCCTGTGGGTTCCTTTGTCGGTTTTGCGGGCTCGGCGCCGGGCCTTCCGCGCCGGTCCGTCGGCTCGCTCGGACGGACCGTGCGCAGGTGGTCCCCGACGGAGCCGGCACGCTCCTTCCGCTGGCGCGGCGCTCGGTCTATGCCTCCGGCCGGCCCTCGCGGCGGCCGTGCGCGGCGCTTCGGTTCGGTCGGCCGGTCGTCCCGTCCCTCACGAAGTTCCTGCGGCCGCGCGTGCGTGGAGCGGGATCGGCCTTACTTGGTCGGATCCGTCGCCCTCGCCTGTTGCGGGGGCTCGGTCCCGTCCCGTTCGGTGAAAGCTTTGCCCGCTCTGGTGCGTCCCCGTGGGTTCCTTTGTCGGTTTTGCGGCCTTGGCGGCGGGCCTTCCGTGTCGGCCCGTCGTGGGCCCGCTGCGCGTCCGTGCGCGGTGCTTCGGATCGGTAGGCCCGTCGTCTGGGTCCCTTACGAAGCTTTGCGCGACCGCTCCTTTGTCGCCGGTCCCCTGTTAGGGCTGACCGAGCCCTCCGTTCGCCCCCTGGCCCGTCGCATGGGCCCCCGGCGCCTCCGCGGCGCCCCACCGAAAACTGTCACGACGCGCATCCAGCGCCGACGAGGTCGCAGGTTACGTGCGGCAGCCGGGGGGCTAGGCCGAGCGGCGGCGGGCCCGCCCACGGACGGGCGCGGGGAGGAGCGCAGCCGGCACGCGGCGCGGAGCGGCGGCGGCATGCCGCCGGGCGGCCGTCGGCTCAACCGTGCCCGAGTCCCGCGGGCACCGCGTCGCCCGGCCGGCGCGAGCGGCGGCGGGCCCGCCCGCGGACGGGCGCGGGGAGGAGCGCAGCCGGCACGCGGCGCGGAGCGGCGGCGGCATGCCGCCGGGCGGCCGACGGCTCAACCATGCCCGAGTCCCGCGGGCACCGCGTCGCCCGGCCGGCGCGAGCGGCGGCGGGCCCGCCCGCGGACGGGCGCGGGGAGGAGCGCAGCCGGCACGCGGCGCGGAGCGGCGGCGGCATGCCGCCGGGCGGCCGACGGCTCAACCATGCCCGAGTCCCGCGGGCACCGCGTCGCCCGGCCGGCGCGAGCGCACGAGGGCGGGAGGCAACCGGGCGGCGCCTGCGGAACCGGATGCGACGGCCGGCGCGGAACGGCCCCGACGGGTCCGCACCGAAGACCAGCGCGGTGCGGATCGACCGCTGATGAGGTCAGAGGTTACGTGCGGCAGCCGGCCGGCTGGCCCGAGCGGCGGCCGGCACGCGACGGGGATCGAGCGGCCCCGACGGCTTGCAGCCGGGCGGCCGACGGCTAGGCCGTACCGGAGTCCCGCGGTCGTTCGGGCGAAGGGGCGCATGCTGCGGGAAAGGCCTGCGGCGGCGAACCGTCCGCCCGGCCGGCCAAGCCTTCCGCGGCGGCGCGCACGTGGCGGCGCGGCCGAGATGACCGAGCGAAGCCCCGGCGATGGGCGGCGCGCACGTGTCCGTGCGGCCGAGATGACCGAGCGAAGCCCGGGCGGCGCCCGCCGTGCGCCCTGCCGGATCGCGCCTTCCGCCGGCGCGCAACGCCGGTCCCGCGTTCCGGCCGCGGGAGAGGCCTGCGTCGGCGAACCGTCCGCCCCGCCGGCCGAACCTTCCGCGGCTGCGCGCACGTGTCCGTGCGGCCGAGATGACCAAGCGAAGCCCCGGCGACGGGCGGCGCCCGCCGTGCGCCCCGGCGGATTGCGCGGCCCGCCGGCGCGCAACGCCGGGCCCACGTTCCGGCTGCGGGAAAGGCCTGCGGCGGCGAACCGTCCGCCCCGCCGGCCGAACCTTGCGCGGCGGCGCTTACGTGTCCGTGCGGCAGAGATGACCGAGCAAGCTCCGGCGATGGGCGGCGCCCTCCGTGCGCCCCGCCGGATCGCCTGCGAGCGGCGAGCGTCCGGGCGGGCCCCTTTCGCAACTTCCCTCGGTACTCTAAACACCCCTTGCCTCTCGGTCTTCCCCCCGACCCTCTCGGTATTTGCTCGGATATGTGCATGCATCGTCCCTCGTCGCCTTCGGTTATCCTCCCCGGGGTGGGCTTTGCGCCGACGCGCCAACGGGGTGGTAGGGGGGCTGCAGCCGCGGCCGCCGCGTTTCGCCATCCGCGCGTGCGCCGCCGGATCCGAGTGGAGGTCGCGGGCGACTCGTCGATGCTTGTACTAGGGGCGCATGCCGGCAGCCCCCCGCGGGGTGCGGGACCCCCGATCGGCGTGCGAGGGACGGGCGTCCGGGCGGGCCCCGTTTCCAACTTCCCTCGGAACATTAAAACCCCCCGACCCCCTCGGTCTTCGCTCCGGCCCTATCGCTATTGCTCGGATATGTGCATCCACCGTCCCTCGTTGCCTTCGGTTATCTACCCCAGGGTGGGCCTTGCGCCGATGCCCCGATGGGGTGGCAGGGGTGGGGCTGCCGCGGCCGGCGCGTTTCGGCATCCGCGCTTGGGGGCTCGGACCCGAGTGGAGGTCGCGGGCGGCTCGTCGATGCCTGCACCGGGAGCGCATGCCGGCAGCCCCCCGCGGGGCGCCGGACCCCCGATCGGCGTGCGATGGACGGGGGGAGGGGCGGGCCCGGTTTGCAAATTCCCTCGGTACTTTAAAATCTCACGGCCCTGTCGGTGCTCCCTCCGGCCCTATCGCCACTGCTCGGATATGTGCATCCACCGTCCCTCGTTGCCTTCGGTTATCTACCCCGCGGTGGGCTTTGCGCCGATGCCCCGATGGGGTGGCAGGGGGGCACGCTCTAGGCCGTGCCACGGGGCGCGGGCGCCGGCGCCGTACGTCCCTCGCGGCGGCCGTGAGCGGCACCTCGGCTTGCTCGGTCTGTCCTCCCGGGACGCGCGACCCGTGCGACCGGGACGCGCATCCCGTGCGACCGGGACGCGTGTCCGGGCCGTTCCCGTTTGCAACGCTCCTCGGTACTTTGGAACGCTTGGGGTGGGCTTTGGGCGGATGCCCCGCCGGGGTGGTAGGGAGGGGGGGCGGCTGCTGCCGCGGCGGGACTTCCGCTCCACTCCGCACAAGTCCGTCGCCTCGCGGCGGGCGCGCCCGGCACCGTTCGTCCCCGAGGGAGCCGGCACGCGCCCGCCGAGGCCCCGGCGCATGGGCGCCGCCGCCGGCCGTCCGCGCGGCGGCCGTGCGCCGGCTTCCTCCGTCGGCCCTCCCGGGATGCGCGACCCGTGCGACCGGGACGCGCATCCCGTGAGACCGGGACGCG
>NC_143199.1:3997500-4010000 GCF_051530095.1 Phoenix dactylifera
TTGATCTCTTTCATTGAGTTAATCCACCGACGTTACCTACAATCGGTCCACCATCAAAGGATTTTGGAGGCGCACGCGAGGAGCGCAAGGAAAAGAGGCTTGGTGAGGGGCTTTGGACCGTGAGCCCCCATCAATTTGGTGCTTTCATTGAGAGATCCTCTCAAGGAGGTAACGCTTGAATCCCAATCTTCCAGATCTGAATTTTCGTTGCATATTCTGTTTGATCTAAAGTTAAAATTCAGATCATAGATTTTGGGGAAGTTCATAAAAATTCTGCATCCTATATTTGGCTTGAATTTGTATACGATTGGGGGATGTTTAATTTCTGTTTTTATTATTGTAAAACCCCTGTCGGAGGCTGATTGAGTGGTGTACACGTGAGGTGGGTTGGTTCATCCATTGGGTGACAACCGCAGGAGGATTGGGGGCTGGTTTGTGAAGTTCCTTTGTTGCAGAAAAATTCTGCAACTAGGTGCTTGCTTTGGGTGTTAAGAACAGGGTTCTGAAGCTTTGATTTTGAGATTTGGTGGAGAGTTTCAGAGCTTATTATTCACTGTAATAGGCATCCCCACGTGTTGATTTGGTTCTGTTTTGAGGGAGATCTTGGCTGCTGAAGTTTGTGGACTGCCGCAGAAATTTTCTGCAGTCCAGAAATTTTCTGCAGCAAGTCTTTGGGCCTTGAGTGGGTTGGTTATTGGGAGTTTGAGGGGCTATTGTCTCAAGGTTTTAGAGTCCTAAAACAGAGGGTTAACAGGAGATGGAGTCCCCCCATTATAGCAACCAAGATAGGAGGTTAGAAGCCCTTGAAGTTAGTTCAGCCAACCTTAACCGCGCATTGGAAACCTTGTCCAATACTATGGCTGCAAATATGGCTGAAATAAGGAGAGAAAACAATGCCAACATGGAGAGGTTGGAAAGGAGGATGCTAGAGAGGGAACATAAGAGGGTGCAAGAGGAAGTGCCTAGGTCGCATGCCGCACGGCAGGGCCGGGCAAGGTATGAGAGCGATGCCATTAGTGTTCAGGGTACACATCATGTAGATCATGACATTAGGCACCATGGGCGAATGGGAGGAAGGATTGAAGCCAAAGGCTTAGTGTTTGAGAGGTGGCTTGATGATGAGCGGGTTAGTAATGGCCATAACAATCATGATGAGGCCGATAGTGAACCCGAAGAACGCCCCTTCCATGCTCAAAGGCCTTATGGCCGGAGAGAACCCATGGCAAGGAGAGGAAGAAACATGCGGGGTAATGACTTTGGAGATGATGACTATAGGGGTCCACGGCCTAGAGGAGAAGGGCTTAGGAAACCCAAGATTGACTTCCCAAAGTTTGGTGGAGGAGACCCGTATGAGTGGCTTGACAAGGCGGATCAGTACTTTGACGTTTATGACATCCCACGGGCTGATCGGGTGACCTTAGCCAGTTTTCACTTAGAGGGTAGGGCTAGCCGATGGTGGAGGTGGATCCGGGCCTTGTATGAGAAAGAAGGGAGAAGGTTGGGGTGGACGGCCTTTATGGATGAATTCATGAAACAATGGGGACCATCTCCCGTTGTCAATCACCATGGTCAACTTGCAAAACTTAAACAGGAAGGCAAAGTCCAGACCTACATCGATGAGTTCCGGCAATTACAAACTATGGTCAGCGGATGGTCCGACGAAGCCTTGCTTGGTACCTTCATCGACGGCCTCAAACCATGGCTAGCCAAGGAGATCAAACTCAAACAACCAACACGGCTACAAGAGGCAATGCGCATGGCGGAGATCCTAGACCAAAGCTACAACCCGGAACGACGTCCAACCAAGGATGGTGCCATCAGCAAGTTCACCAAACCACAACCATCCAAGGTAAATTTCAGATCCAAAGAGATAACTTCAACAGGTTCCAAAAATCAGCAAAGGGAGGTAAAGAAGTTGTCACGTGATGAGCTGCAAGACTACATAAAAAAGGGTCTATGTTTCAAGTGCGGTGAAAAGTGGAGCCGGGAGCATCGTTGTAAGACCGGCCAAGTCTACGTCCTTGATGCAAGCAGCGACGAAGAGCCCGCTGCATCTGAAAATTCAGATAGCAGCAGCGAGGAGGAAGATCACCCCGAAGAGACCGAACCATGTGCAGAAAATCAGCAAGCCGAATTGTCACTCAATGCACTTTGCGGCGCACCAAAACCCTCGACAATGAGGCTCATGGCTTGGATCGGCAAGCATGAAGTCTCCTTGTTAGTGGACAGCGGCTCTTCTCACAATTTCATCAACTCAGCAATCGTACGCAAGGTTGGACTCAAAGGTACATCGGTTTCACCGTTTGACGTAAAAATTGCTAGTGGTGAAAAATTACTATGTGCTGAAATTGTTAATAATGTAAAGATGAATGTACAAGGGGTGAGAGTTAAAGCCGATCTACATGTACTTCAGTTAGTCGGCTTAGACATTGTATTGGGAAATGCATGGTTACGCAGTCTAGGCCGGGTGGTGACCGACTTCGACGCGATGACCATGGAGTTTAAACTTGGTGGCCGAAAGAGGACATGGACGGCCTTGAGCAGCAAGGAAGTACGGCCTTGCGAGGCCAACATGATAGAAAAACTTTGCAAAGGAGGGGCTAGCTGCTTTGCCGTTGTTATGGCTAGCCCGAACCAAGAAGGTCCTCTCCAAGCTGATGCAGAAATTCAGCAGCAGCAGCAAGCACTTGAGGGGCTGCCACCACCAATCCGGAGGGTGTTAGAGGCTCATCAAAGTGTCCTCCAGAAGCCTACTTCCCTCCCGCCACAACGAGACTTTGATCATCCAATTCGGATGAAAGATGAGGCTGCTGCAGTCAATGTTCCACCATACAGGTACGCACACTTTCAAAAGGGAGAAATTGAGCGTCAAGTTGATGAAATGCTTAGCCAGGGGCTGATCCGACATAGCTCGAGTCCCTTCTCCTCACCCGTCCTATTGGTGAGAAAGAAGGATGGCTCATGGAGGTTCTGCACCGACTACCGAGCTCTTAATGAAGCAACCATCAAAGACCGTTTTCCGATCCCTACGGTGGACGAGATGCTCGATGAATTGCATGGTGCCAAGTTCTTCACCAAATTGGACTTACGAGCCGGCTACCATCAAATCAGAATGAAAGAGGAGGATGTGCACAAGACGGCCTTCAGGACACATTCCGGCCACTACGAGTACTTGGTGATGCCATTCGGTCTATGCAATGCGCCATCAACATTCCAAGCGGCCATGAACGAAATTTTCAGACCCCACTTGCGAAGGTTTGTCTTAGTATTTTTTGATGACATCTTGATATATTCCAGATCCATGGACGAGCACCTTGAGCACTTGGAGATTGTTCTACGCACCTTGGAGGAGCACCACTTTCACATCAAGCCTTCAAAGTGTGCATTCGCACAAGCGGAGCTCGAGTACTTGGGCCACATAATTTCAGCCGAAGGAGTTCGTGTGGATCAGCGAAAAATTCAGGCCATGCTCGATTGGCCATGGCCGAAGGATATCACAGCCCTAAGAGGATTTTTGGGGCTAACAGGCTACTACCGACGATTCGTAAAGGATTATGGGCTGATTGCAAAGCCACTAACCACCATGCTGAAGAAAGGAGGTTTCATGTGGACCATTCAAGCACGCAAGGCATTTGAAGACCTCAAGGAAGCTATGACACAAACACCGGTACTTGCCTTGCCCGACTTTTCCAAACCGTTCGAGGTCTACACCGACGCTAGTGGCGAAGGTATAGGTGCTGTTTTGGTGCAGGAACGACGACCCTTGGCCTTTATTTCCAAAGCATTAGGGCCAAGAAAGAAGGCTTGGAGCACCTACGCAAGAGAATTGTTGGCGGTTGTACATGCGGTGAAGATTTGGAGGCCATACCTTCTCGGCCGGCGCTTCACCATCATCACAGACCAGCAAGCCCTCCGCCATCTACTTCAACAGAAGATAGTGACTCCCGAGCAGCAAAAATTTCTTGTCAAATTGCTGGGATTCGAGTACGACATCATCTATCAACCCGGCAAAGAAAACAAGGTGGCTGACGCGTTGTCGCGAAGGGAGAACGACCAGATGTTGTGGGTGGCTGAAGACATGGATGAGCCGCAGAATTTTGCAGCAATCAGCGGCGTTGATTGGAGGATTTGGGACCGAGTTCGTGAAGCATCAAAGCTTGACGCCCGAGCACAAGAAATCCAAGAGAAACTTGATGCAGCGGCTACGGGTGTTGCAGAATTTAAGGTGCGTGATGGTCTGATTTTTTACAAGGGAAATATCTATGTCCCCGACGTCCCCGACTTGAGAAGAAACATCTTAGACCACTTCCACAACAGCAAGGAAGGTGGCCATTCAGGATGGCTTCGCACCTATCTTCGTGTGAAGCACTTTTTCTATTGGGAAGGGTTGAAGCGCGACGTCAAAACCTTGGTGGCCGAGTGCGAGACATGCCAGAAGACCAAATATGATCCACGGGCACCCACCGGACTGCTGCAACCACTTCCCATTCCGAACATGATATGGGAGGATCTGACCATGGACTTCATCGAGGGTCTACCAGCAAGCAAAGGCTACGAAGTGATCCTAGTGGTGGTTGATCGGCTAAGTAAGTATGCACACTTCATACCTCTTAAACATCCTTACACAGCCAAGTCAGTTGCACATGCATTCGTGGAGACCATTGTTCGACTCCATGGAGTACCAAGGAGCATCGTCACCGACCGAGATCGAGTCTTCATGAGTACTTTCTGGAAGGAGCTGTTCACCTTGCAAGGAAGCAAACTGAAAGCCAGTTCCTCTTACCACCCGCAGACGGACGGACAAACAGAGATAGTCAACAGGACCTTGGGGCAATACTTGCGCTGCTTCTGCCATGAGCAACAATCACGATGGGAAGCTTTCATACCCTGGGCTGAATTCTGGTATAATACTTCCTACCACTCATCCATTAAATTGAGTCCTTTTGAACTTGTGTATGGGAGGCCCCCTCCACTACTGACTACATATGAGAGAGGCACGGCCCGAAGTGAGGAAGTTGAACAAGAATTAATGACAAGAGACGAAGTCCTAGCAAATGCAAAAAGAGAGCTTCAGAAGGCACAAGAAAGAATGAAGAGGTACTATGACCAAGGTCGCCGAGAAGTTGTCTTCAACCCTGGCCAGTATGTCTACTTAAAGCTGAAGCCCTACCAACAGAAATCATTAAAAGACAAGTTCAGCCGCAAGCTATCTCAAAAATTTTATGGACCGTTCAGAATCATAGAACGCATCGGAGAGGTTGCCTACCGACTGGAGTTACCCGCCTCATCTCATCTGCATCCAGTCTTCCATGTGTCGTTGCTCAAAGAGAAGGTTGGTGACCCGACATTAGTTGCACCGGACCTTCCCATATTCAACGAAGAGGGTCGACTACTTCTACAACCAGTTGAAGCTCTCAAGTACCGCATATGGAGACGAGGCCGAGAACGACGCAAAATCTGGCAAGTCTTGATTCAGTGGGGCGGCTTGCCCAAGGAAGATGCTACGTGGGAGGACTATGACGAGGTCTCTCAGAGGTACCCTAACTTCATCCTTGAGGGCAAGGATGTTCTTCAAGGGAGGAGGAATGTTGAGGACCCCCGCAAGCCACGCCGCAAGAGGAGCAACAGTCGCACACCAACTGAGGGCCAAAGTAGCCATGCCAACCAAAGAGGGCCATCGGACCACAAGGAGGCCAACGGAGGGTCAAGCCAAGGCCAACTACTTTGCTTGGAAAGCCTTGGCCAACCACCTTCATACGGCCGAGCACGCCCAACCTCGGCCAAGCCAAACATGTGCCCATGCATGCCCAAGCCATGGCCAAGCATGCCCAACCTTGGCCGAACCCGCCGCGCGCACCGCCCCGCCGAAGCAAAGCCACAGCCCAATCCTGCCATTGCTACAGTGCAGCGAGGTTCTTGGCCAAGAACCTCGCATGCTACAGTGCTACAGTGCCCGTGCCCAGGCCCCTGCGCGCCCAGGCCCGCGCCCAGCCCCGCCCGCGCGCCCAGGCCCGCGCCCAGCCCCGCCCGCGCGCCCAGGCCCGCGCCCAGCCCCGCCCGCGCGCCCAGGCCCGCGCCCAGCCCCGCCCGCGCGCCTGCCCGCCCGTGCGCCCAGCAAGCCGACCGCCCGCGCCCGCCCGCGCGCCAGCCAGCGCGCCCGCGCCCGCCCGCCAGCGCGCCCGCCCGCGCGCCCGCCCGCGCGCCCGCCCGCGCGCCCGCGCCCGCCCGCGCGCCCGCGCCCGCCCGCGCGCCCGCCCGCGCGCCCGCCCGCGCGCCCGCGCCCGCCCGCCTGCGCCCGCCCGTGCGCCAGCGCCAGCCGACCGCGCCCGCCCGTGCGCCAGCGCCCACGCGCGCGCCCGTGCGCGCCCGCCCGCCTGGCGCGCGCCCAGTCCCAGTCCCGCCCGGACTGGGACACGCCCAGCCGGGACGCGCGACCCGGTCAACCGGGACTCGCGTCCCGTGCGTCCGGTCCGCGGAACTCAAGCATATCCACCCTCCATCCCTCTCCATCCAAGGGCCAAGAAGCAAGCCAAAGTTCAGCCGTGGGAGGGCCCTTCTTGGGTGATCTTTAGCCATCCATATCATGCCAATCAACGGAGGAGAAGCCTTGGATCCATAGTGCCATGTTTTGTCTAGGGCTTAGGGTATAAAAAGAGATGTAAAGGGGCCATTGGAGGCCATCAAGAGTTCTTTTGAGAGTCATGGTTATGTCGGCCGTAAGGCTTGGGCGGCGTTTGTGCCGAGTTCGGTCTTAGATCTTGTGTTCTAGGACTTGGGCTAGTGGTAGATACATCAATCTCCACTAGATTGGGCTAGGAAGAGATCTCTTCAATCTCTTTCTAGATTTCCTTTGCTTTCTTTTCTATTGTTCTTCGTTCTTCAAGTTAGTGGAATACAAATCAAGTTTTCTTCATTGTTGATCTCTTTCATTGAGTTAATCCACCGGCGTTACCTACAATCGGTCCACCATCAAAGGATTTTGGAGGCGCACGCGAGGAGCGCAAGGAAAAGAGGCTTGGTGAGGGGCTTTGGACCGTGAGCCCCCATCACCGTGGCCTGGGCGCGGCGCGGCCGGGGCCTGGGCGGGCGCGGCGCGGCCGGGGCCTGGGCGGGCGCGGCCGGGGCCTGGGCGCGGCGCGGCCGGGGCCTGGGCGCGGCCGTGGCCTGGGCGCGGGCGCGCGCGCCAGGCGCGCAGCGCGGCCGTGGCCTGGGCGCGGGCGCGCGCGGCCGCGTGCGGCTGGGGCTCATGGGCGCGGCTTGGGCCGCGCATGGGCATGCCATGGCTTTGGCACGCTGGGCACCGTCTTGGCCGACCTTGGAGGCACTTGGCCAAGCATTGGAGGCCTTGGCTTGGCCTAGGCTTGGCCAAGTGTGAATGGGCTTGGCCTATTGCGAAGAGTCACGGCAAAGGTTCGACCGAAGCTCGCGGCGCCCCGGACGGAGCCGGGCCGCTCCCGCCTTTGCCGCGGCGCACGGGCGCCGCCGCCGTCCGGCCGTCGCGGCGGCCGCGCACGGCACTTCGGCTTCCTCCGTCGGCCCTCCCGGGACGCGCGACCCGTGCGACCGGGACGCGCATCCCGTGCGACCGGGACGCATGTCCGGGCGGTTCCCGTTTGCAACGCTCCTCGGTACTTTGGAACGCTTGGGGTGGGCTTTGGGCGGATGCCCCGCTGGGGTGGTAGGGAGGGGGGGCTGCTGCCGCCGCGGCGGGCCTTCCGCTCCACTCCGCACAAGCCCGCCGTGGGCACTCGCTGCGGGCGTGCCCGGCACCGTTCGTCCTCGAGGGATTCGGCCCGTCGGCTCGCTCGGATGGGCCACGCGCAGCGGGCCCACGACGGAGCCGGCACGCTCCTTCTGCTGGCGCGGCGCTCGGTCTACGCCTCCGGCCGGCCGTTGCGGCGGCCGTGCACGGCGCTTCGGATCGGTCGGCCCGTCGTCCCGTCCCTGACGAAGTTTTCGCGGCCGCGCGCGCGCGGAGTTGGATCGGCCTTACTTGGTCCGATCCTTCGCCCTCGCATGTTGCGTGGGCTCGGTCCCGTCCCGTTCGGTGAAATCTTTGTCCGCTCTGGTGCGTCCCTGTGGGTTCCTTTGTCGGTTTTGCGGGTTCGGCCGGGCCTTCCGTGCCGGCCCGTCGGCTCGCTCGGATGGGCCCCGCGGAGTTGGCCCATGACGGAGCCGGCACGCTCCTTCCGCTGGTGCGGTGCTCGGTCTATTCCTTCGGTCGGCCCTTGCGGCGGCCGTGCGCGGTGCTTCGGATCGGTCGGCCGGTCTTCCCGTCCCTCATGAAGTGTTCGCGGCCGCGCGCGCGCGGAGTTGGATCGGCCTTACTTGGTCCGATCCTTCGCCCTCGCATGTTCCGTGGGCTCGGTCCCGTCCTGTTCGGTGAAATCTTTGTCCGCTCTGGTGCGTCCCTGTGGGTTCCTTTGTCGGTTTTGCGGGTTCGGCCGGGCCTTCCGCGCCGGCCCGTCGGCTCGCTCGGATGGGCCCCGCGGAGTTGGCCCATGACGGAGCCGGCACGCTCCTTCCGCTGGTGCGGCTCTCGGTCTACGCCTCCAGCCGGCCCTTGTGGCGGCCGTGCGCGGCGCTTCGGTTCGGTCGGCCGGTCTTCCTGTCCCTCACGAAGTGCTCGCGGCCGCGCGCGCGCGGAGTTGGATCGGCCTTACTTGGTCCGATCCGTCGCCATCGCATGTTGCGTGGGCTCGGTCCCGTCTCGGTGAAATCTTGGGCCGCTTTGGTGCGTCCCTGTGGGTTCCTTTGTCGGTTTTGCGGGCTCGGCGCCGGGCCTTCCGCGCCGGTCCGTCGGCTCGCTCGGACGGACCGTGCGCAGGTGGTCCCCGACGGAGCCGGCACGCTCCTTCCGCTGGCGCGGCGCTCGGTCTATGCCTCCGGCCGGCCCTCGCGGCGGCCGTGCGCGGCGCTTCGGTTCGGTCGGCCGGTCGTCCCGTCCCTCACGAAGTTCCTGCGGCCGCGCGTGCGTGGAGCGGGATCGGCCTTACTTGGTCGGATCCGTCGCCCTCGCCTGTTGCGGGGGCTCGGTCCCGTCCCGTTCGGTGAAAGCTTTGCCCGCTCTGGTGCGTCCCCGTGGGTTCCTTTGTCGGTTTTGCGGCCTTGGCGGCGGGCCTTCCGTGTCGGCCCGTCGTGGGCCCGCTGCGCGTCCGTGCGCGGTGCTTCGGATCGGTAGGCCCGTCGTCTGGGTCCCTTACGAAGCTTTGCGCGACCGCTCCTTTGTCGCCGGTCCCCTGTTAGGGCTGACCGAGCCCTCCGTTCGCCCCCTGGCCCGTCGCATGGGCCCCCGGCGCCTCCGCGGCGCCCCACCGAAAACTGTCACGACGCGCATCCAGCGCCGACGAGGTCGCAGGTTACGTGCGGCAGCCGGGGGGCTAGGCCGAGCGGCGGCGGGCCCGCCCACGGACGGGCGCGGGGAGGAGCGCAGCCGGCACGCGGCGCGGAGCGGCGGCGGCATGCCGCCGGGCGGCCGTCGGCTCAACCGTGCCCGAGTCCCGCGGGCACCGCGTCGCCCGGCCGGCGCGAGCGGCGGCGGGCCCGCCCGCGGACGGGCGCGGGGAGGAGCGCAGCCGGCACGCGGCGCGGAGCGGCGGCGGCATGCCGCCGGGCGGCCGACGGCTCAACCATGCCCGAGTCCCGCGGGCACCGCGTCGCCCGGCCGGCGCGAGCGGCGGCGGGCCCGCCCGCGGACGGGCGCGGGGAGGAGCGCAGCCGGCACGCGGCGCGGAGCGGCGGCGGCATGCCGCCGGGCGGCCGACGGCTCAACCATGCCCGAGTCCCGCGGGCACCGCGTCGCCCGGCCGGCGCGAGCGCACGAGGGCGGGAGGCAACCGGGCGGCGCCTGCGGAACCGGATGCGACGGCCGGCGCGGCACGGCCCCGACGGGTCCGCACCGAAGACCAGCGCGGTGCGGATCGACCGCTGATGAGGTCAGAGGTTACGTGCGGCAGCCGGCCGGCTGGCCCGAGCGGCGGCCGGCACGCGACGGGGATCGAGCGGCCCCGACGGCTTGCAGCCGGGCGGCCGACGGCTAGGCCGTACCGGAGTCCCGCGGTCGTTCGGGCGAAGGGGCGCATGCTGCGGGAAAGGCCTGCGGCGGCGAACCGTCCGCCCGGCCGGCCAAGCCTTCCGCGGCGGCGCGCACGTGGCGGCGCGGCCGAGATGACCGAGCGAAGCCCCGGCGATGGGCGGCGCGCACGTGTCCGTGCGGCCGAGATGACCGAGCGAAGCCCGGGCGGCGCCCGCCGTGCGCCCTGCCGGATCGCGCCTTCCGCCGGCGCGCAACGCCGGTCCCGCGTTCCGGCCGCGGGAGAGGCCTGCGTCGGCGAACCGTCCGCCCCGCCGGCCGAACCTTCCGCGGCTGCGCGCACGTGTCCGTGCGGCCGAGATGACCGAGCGAAGCCCCGGCGACGGGCGGCGCCCGCCGTGCGCCCCGGCGGATTGCGCGGCCCGCCGGCGCGCAACGCCGGGCCCACGTTCCGGCTGCGGGAAAGGCCTGCGGCGGCGAACCGTCCGCCCCGCCGGCCGAACCTTGCGCGGCGGCGCTTACGTGTCCGTGCGGCAGAGATGACCGAGCAAGCTCCGGCGATGGGCGGCGCCCTCCGTGCGCCCCGCCGGATCGCCTGCGAGCGGCGAGCGTCCGGGCGGGCCCCTTTCGCAACTTCCCTCGGTACTCTAAACACCCCTTGCCTCTCGGTCTTCCCCCCGACCCTCTCGGTATTTGCTCGGATATGTGCATGCATCGTCCCTCGTCGCCTTCGGTTATCCTCCCCGGGGTGGGCTTTGCGCCGACGCGCCAACGGGGTGGTAGGGGGGCTGCAGCCGCGGCCGCCGCGTTTCGCCATCCGCGCGTGCGCCGCCGGATCCGAGTGGAGGTCGCGGGCGACTCGTCGATGCTTGTACTAGGGGCGCATGCCGGCAGCCCCCCGCGGGGTGCGGGACCCCCGATCGGCGTGCGAGGGACGGGCGTCCGGGCGGGCCCCGTTTCCAACTTCCCTCGGAACATTAAAACCCCCCGACCCCCTCGGTCTTCGCTCCGGCCCTATCGCTATTGCTCGGATATGTGCATCCACCGTCCCTCGTTGCCTTCGGTTATCTACCCCAGGGTGGGCCTTGCGCCGATGCCCCGATGGGGTGGCAGGGGTGGGGCTGCCGCGGCCGGCGCGTTTCGGCATCCGCGCTTGGGGGCTCGGACCCGAGTGGAGGTCGCGGGCGGCTCGTCGATGCCTGCACCGGGAGCGCATGCCGGCAGCCCCCCGCGGGGCGCCGGACCCCCGATCGGCGTGCGATGGACGGGGGGAGGGGCGGGCCCGGTTTGCAAATTCCCTCGGTACTTTAAAATCTCACGGCCCTGTCGGTGCTCCCTCCGGCCCTATCGCCACTGCTCGGATATGTGCATCCACCGTCCCTCGTTGCCTTCGGTTATCTACCCCGCGGTGGGCTTTGCGCCGATGCCCCGATGGGGTGGCAGGGGGGCACGCTCTAGGCCGTGCCACGGGGCGCGGGCGCCGGCGCCGTACGTCCCTCGCGGCGGCCGTGAGCGGCACCTCGGCTTGCTCGGTCTGTCCTCCCGGGACGCGCGACCCGTGCGACCGGGACGCGCATCCCGTGCGACCGGGACGCGTGTCCGGGCCGTTCCCGTTTGCAACGCTCCTCGGTACTTTGGAACGCTTGGGGTGGGCTTTGGGCGGATGCCCCGCCGGGGTGGTAGGGAGGGGGGGCGGCTGCTGCCGCGGCGGGACTTCCGCTCCACTCCGCACAAGTCCGTCGCCTCGCGGCGGGCGCGCCCGGCACCGTTCGTCCCCGAGGGAGCCGGCACGCGCCCGCCGAGGCCCCGGCGCATGGGCGCCGCCGCCGGCCGTCCGCGCGGCGGCCGTGCGCCGGCTTCCTCCGTCGGCCCTCCCGGGATGCGCGACCCGTGCGACCGGGACGCGCATCCCGTGAGACCGGGACGCGTGTCCGGGCCGTTCCCGTTTGCAACGCTCCTCGGTACTTTGGAACGCTTGGGGTGGGCCTTGGGCGGATGCCCCGCCGGGGTGGTAGGGAGGGGGGGCTGCTGCTGCCGCGGCGGGACTTCCGCTCCACTCCGCACAAGTCCGTCGCCTCGCGGCGGGCGGGCCCGGCACCGTTCGTCCCCGAGGGAGCCGGCCCGCGCCCGCCGAGGCCCCGGCGCATGGGCGCCCCCGCCGGCCGTCCGCGCGGCGGCCGTGCGCCGGCTTCCTCCGTCGGCCCTCCCGGGATGCGCGACCCGTGCGACCGGGACGCGCATCCCGTGCGACCGGGACGCGTGTCCGGGCGGTTCCCGTTTGCAACGCTCCTCGGTACTTTGGAACGCTTGGGGTGGGCTTTGGGCGGATGCCCCGTCGGGGTGGTAGGGAGGGGGGGCTGGCGCCGCCGCGGCGGGCCTTCCGCCCCCCTCCGCACAAGTCCGTTGCCTCGCGGCGGTCGTGCCCGGCACCGTTCGTCCCCGACGGAGCCGTCGCGCGCCCGACGAC
>NC_143199.1:4020000-4025000 GCF_051530095.1 Phoenix dactylifera
GCCATGGCTTTGGCACGCTGGGCACCGTCTTGGCCGACCTTGGAGGCACTTGGCCAAGCATTGGAGGCCTTGGCTTGGCCTAGGCTTGGCCAAGTGTGAATGGGCTTGGCCTATTGCGAAGAGTCACGGCAAAGGTTCGACCGAAGCTCGCGGCGCCCCGGACGGAGCCGGGCCGCTCCCGCCTTTGCCGCGGCGCACGGGCGCCGCCGCCGTCCGGCCGTCGCGGCGGCCGCGCACGGCACTTCGGCTTCCTCCGTCGGCCCTCCCGGGACGCGCGACCCGTGCGACCGGGACGCGCATCCCGTGCGACCGGGACGCATGTCCGGGCGGTTCCCGTTTGCAACGCTCCTCGGTACTTTGGAACGCTTGGGGTGGGCTTTGGGCGGATGCCCCGCTGGGGTGGTAGGGAGGGGGGGCTGCTGCCGCCGCGGCGGGCCTTCCGCTCCACTCCGCACAAGCCCGCCGTGGGCACTCGCTGCGGGCGTGCCCGGCACCGTTCGTCCTCGAGGGATTCGGCCCGTCGGCTCGCTCGGATGGGCCACGCGCAGCGGGCCCACGACGGAGCCGGCACGCTCCTTCTGCTGGCGCGGCGCTCGGTCTACGCCTCCGGCCGGCCGTTGCGGCGGCCGTGCACGGCGCTTCGGATCGGTCGGCCCGTCGTCCCGTCCCTGACGAAGTTTTCGCGGCCGCGCGCGCGCGGAGTTGGATCGGCCTTACTTGGTCCGATCCTTCGCCCTCGCATGTTGCGTGGGCTCGGTCCCGTCCCGTTCGGTGAAATCTTTGTCCGCTCTGGTGCGTCCCTGTGGGTTCCTTTGTCGGTTTTGCGGGTTCGGCCGGGCCTTCCGTGCCGGCCCGTCGGCTCGCTCGGATGGGCCCCGCGGAGTTGGCCCACGACGGAGCCGGCACGCTCCTTCCGCTGGTGCGGCGCTCGGTCTATTCCTTCGGTCGGCCCTTGCGGCGGCCGTGCGCGGTGCTTCGGATCGGTCGGCCGGTCTTCCCGTCCCTCATGAAGTGTTCGCGGCCGCGCGCGCGCGGAGTTGGATCGGCCTTACTTGGTCCGATCCTTCGCCCTCGCATGTTCCGTGGGCTCGGTCCCGTCCTGTTCGGTGAGGGAGGGCGGCCCCGAATCTTTGTCCGCTCTGGTGCGTCCCTGTGGGTTCCTTTGTCGGTTTTGCGGGTTCGGCCGGGCCTTCCGCGCCGGCCCGTCGGCTCGCTCGGATGGGCCCCGCGGAGTTGGCCCACGACGGAGCCGGCACGCTCCTTCCGCTGGTGCGGCTCTCGGTCTACGCCTCCAGCCGGCCCTTGTGGCGGCCGTGCGCGGCGCTTCGGTTCGGTCGGCCGGTCTTCCTGTCCCTCACGAAGTGCTCGCGGCCGCGCGCGCGCGGAGTTGGATCGGCCTTACTTGGTCCGATCCATCGCCATCGCATGTTGCGTGGGCTCGGTCCCGTCTCGGTGAAATCTTGGGCCGCTTTGGTGCGTCCCTGTGGGTTCCTTTGTCGGTTTTGCGGGCTCGGCGCCGGGCCTTCCGCGCCGGTCCGTCGGCTCGCTCGGACGGACCGTGCGCAGGTGGTCCCCGACGGAGCCGGCACGCTCCTTCCGCTGGCGCGGCGCTCGGTCTATGCCTCCGGCCGGCCCTCGCGGCGGCCGTGCGCGGCGCTTCGGTTCGGTCGGCCGGTCGTCCCGTCCCTCACGAAGTTCCTGCGGCCGCGCGTGCGTGGAGCGGGATCGGCCTTACTTGGTCGGATCCGTCGCCCTCGCCTGTTGCGGGGGCTCGGTCCCGTCCCGTTCGGTGAAAGCTTTGCCCGCTCTGGTGCGTCCCCGTGGGTTCCTTTGTCGGTTTTGCGGCCTTGGCGGCGGGCCTTCCGTGTCGGCCCGTCGTGGGCCCGCTGCGCGTCCGTGCGCGGTGCTTCGGATCGGTAGGCCCGTCGTCTGGGTCCCTTACGAAGCTTTGCGCGACCGCTCCTTTGTCGCCGGTCCCCTGTTAGGGCTGACCGAGCCCTCCGTTCGCCCCCTGGCCCGTCGCATGGGCCCCCGGCGCCTCCGCGGCGCCCCACCGAAAACTGTCACGACGCGCATCCAGCGCCGACGAGGTCGCAGGTTACGTGCGGCAGCCGGGGGGCTAGGCCGAGCGGCGGCGGGCCCGCCCACGGACGGGCGCGGGGAGGAGCGCAGCCGGCACGCGGCGCGGAGCGGCGGCGGCATGCCGCCGGGCGGCCGTCGGCTCAACCGTGCCCGAGTCCCGCGGGCACCGCGTCGCCCGGCCGGCGCGAGCGGCGGCGGGCCCGCCCGCGGACGGGCGCGGGGAGGAGCGCAGCCGGCACGCGGCGCGGAGCGGCGGCGGCATGCCGCCGGGCGGCCGACGGCTCAACCATGCCCGAGTCCCGCGGGCACCGCGTCGCCCGGCCGGCGCGAGCGCACGAGGGCGGGAGGCAACCGGGCGGCGCCTGCGGAACCGGATGCGACGGCCGGCGCGGCACGGCCCCGACGGGTCCGCACCGAAGACCAGCGCGGTGCGGATCGACCGCTGATGAGGTCAGAGGTTACGTGCGGCAGCCGGCCGGCTGGCCCGAGCGGCGGCCGGCACGCGACGGGGATCGAGCGGCCCCGACGGCTTGCAGCCGGGCGGCCGACGGCTAGGCCGTACCGGAGTCCCGCGGTCGTTCGGGCGAAGGGGCGCATGCTGCGGGAAAGGCCTGCGGCGGCGAACCGTCCGCCCGGCCGGCCAAGCCTTCCGCGGCGGCGCGCACGTGGCGGCGCGGCCGAGATGACCGAGCGAAGCCCCGGCGATGGGCGGCGCGCACGTGTCCGTGCGGCCGAGATGACCGAGCGAAGCCCGGGCGGCGCCCGCCGTGCGCCCTGCCGGATCGCGCCTTCCGCCGGCGCGCAACGCCGGTCCCGCGTTCCGGCCGCGGGAGAGGCCTGCGTCGGCGAACCGTCCGCCCCGCCGGCCGAACCTTCCGCGGCTGCGCGCACGTGTCCGTGCGGCCGAGATGACCGAGCGAAGCCCCGGCGACGGGCGGCGCCCGCCGTGCGCCCCGGCGGATTGCGCGGCCCGCCGGCGCGCAACGCCGGGCCCACGTTCCGGCTGCGGGAAAGGCCTGCGGCGGCGAACCGTCCGCCCCGCCGGCCGAACCTTGCGCGGCGGCGCTTACGTGTCCGTGCGGCAGAGATGACCGAGCAAGCTCCGGCGATGGGCGGCGCCCTCCGTGCGCCCCGCCGGATCGCCTGCGAGCGGCGAGCGTCCGGGCGGGCCCCTTTCGCAACTTCCCTCGGTACTCTAAACACCCCTTGCCTCTCGGTCTTCCCCCCGACCCTCTCGGTATTTGCTCGGATATGTGCATGCATCGTCCCTCGTCGCCTTCGGTTATCCTCCCCGGGGTGGGCTTTGCGCCGACGCGCCAACGGGGTGGTAGGGGGGCTGCAGCCGCGGCCGCCGCGTTTCGCCATCCGCGCGTGCGCCGCCGGATCCGAGTGGAGGTCGCGGGCGACTCGTCGATGCTTGTACTAGGGGCGCATGCCGGCAGCCCCCCGCGGGGTGCGGGACCCCCGATCGGCGTGCGAGGGACGGGCGTCCGGGCGGGCCCCGTTTCCAACTTCCCTCGGAACATTAAAACCCCCCGACCCCCTCGGTCTTCGCTCCGGCCCTATCGCTATTGCTCGGATATGTGCATCCACCGTCCCTCGTTGCCTTCGGTTATCTACCCCAGGGTGGGCCTTGCGCCGATGCCCCGATGGGGTGGCAGGGGTGGGGCTGCCGCGGCCGGCGCGTTTCGGCATCTGCGCTTGGGGGCTCGGACCCGAGTGGAGGTCGCGGGCGGCTCGTCGATGCCTGCACCGGGAGCGCATGCCGGCAGCCCCCCGCGGGGCGCCGGACCCCCGATCGGCGTGCGATGGACGGGGGGAGGGGCGGGCCCGGTTTGCAAATTCCCTCGGTACTTTAAAATCTCACGGCCCTGTCGGTGCTCCCTCCGGCCCTATCGCCACTGCTCGGATATGTGCATCCACCGTCCCTCGTTGCCTTCGGTTATCTACCCCGCGGTGGGCTTTGCGCCGATGCCCCGATGGGGTGGCAGGGGGGCACGCTCTAGGCCGTGCCACGGGGCGCGGGCGCCGGCGCCGTACGTCCCTCGCGGCGGCCGTGAGCGGCACCTCGGCTTGCTCGGTCTGTCCTCCCGGGACGCGCGACCCGTGCGACCGGGACGCGCATCCCGTGCGACCGGGACGCGTGTCCGGGCCGTTCCCGTTTGCAACGCTCCTCGGTACTTTGGAACGCTTGGGGTGGGCTTTGGGCGGATGCCCCGCCGGGGTGGTAGGGAGGGGGGGCGGCTGCTGCCGCGGCGGGACTTCCGCTCCACTCCGCACAAGTCCGTCGCCTCGCGGCGGGCGCGCCCGGCACCGTTCGTCCCCGAGGGAGCCGGCACGCGCCCGCCGAGGCCCCGGCGCATGGGCGCCGCCGCCGGCCGTCCGCGCGGCGGCCGTGCGCCGGCTTCCTCCGTCGGCCCTCCCGGGATGCGCGACCCGTGCGACCGGGACGCGCATCCCGTGAGACCGGGACGCGTGTCCGGGCCGTTCCCGTTTGCAACGCTCCTCGGTACTTTGGAACGCTTGGGGTGGGCCTTGGGCGGATGCCCCGCCGGGGTGGTAGGGAGGGGGGGCTGCTGCTGCCGCGGCGGGACTTCCGCTCCACTCCGCACAAGTCCGTCGCCTCGCGGCGGGCGCGCCCGGCACCGTTCGTCCCCGAGGGAGCCGGCACGCGCCCGCCGAGGCCCCGGCGCATGGGCGCCGCCGCCGGCCGTCCGCGCGGCGGCCGTGCGCCGGCTTCCTCCGTCGGCCCTCCCGGGATGCGCGACCCGTGCGACCGGGACGCGCATCCCGTGAGACCGGGACGCGTGTCCGGGCCGTTCCCGTTTGCAACGCTCCTCGGTACTTTGGAACGCTTGGGGTGGGCCTTGGGCGGATGCCCCGCCGGGGTGGTAGGGAGGGGGGGCTGCTGCTGCCGC
>NC_143199.1:4035000-4040000 GCF_051530095.1 Phoenix dactylifera
GCTGGCGCGGCGCTCGGTCTACGCCTCCGGCCGGCCGTTGCGGCGGCCGTGCACGGCGCTTCGGATCGGTCGGCCCGTCGTCCCGTCCCTGACGAAGTTTTCGCGGCCGCGCGCGCGCGGAGTTGGATCGGCCTTACTTGGTCCGATCCTTCGCCCTCGCATGTTGCGTGGGCTCGGTCCCGTCCCGTTCGGTGAAATCTTTGTCCGCTCTGGTGCGTCCCTGTGGGTTCCTTTGTCGGTTTTGCGGGTTCGGCCGGGCCTTCCGTGCCGGCCCGTCGGCTCGCTCGGATGGGCCCCGCGGAGTTGGCCCACGACGGAGCCGGCACGCTCCTTCCGCTGGTGCGGCGCTCGGTCTATTCCTTCGGTCGGCCCTTGCGGCGGCCGTGCGCGGTGCTTCGGATCGGTCGGCCGGTCTTCCCGTCCCTCATGAAGTGTTCGCGGCCGCGCGCGCGCGGAGTTGGATCGGCCTTACTTGGTCCGATCCTTCGCCCTCGCATGTTCCGTGGGCTCGGTCCCGTCCTGTTCGGTGAGGGAGGGCGGCCCCGAATCTTTGTCCGCTCTGGTGCGTCCCTGTGGGTTCCTTTGTCGGTTTTGCGGGTTCGGCCGGGCCTTCCGCGCCGGCCCGTCGGCTCGCTCGAATGGGCCCCGCGGAGTTGGCCCACGACGGAGCCGGCACGCTCCTTCCGCTGGTGCGGCTCTCGGTCTACGCCTCCAGCCGGCCCTTGTGGCGGCCGTGCGCGGCGCTTCGGTTCGGTCGGCCGGTCTTCCTGTCCCTCACGAAGTGCTCGCGGCCGCGCGCGCGCGGAGTTGGATCGGCCTTACTTGGTCCGATCCGTCGCCATCGCATGTTGCGTGGGCTCGGTCCCGTCTCGGTGAAATCTTGGGCCGCTTTGGTGCGTCCCTGTGGGTTCCTTTGTCGGTTTTGCGGGCTCGGCGCCGGGCCTTCCGCGCCGGTCCGTCGGCTCGCTCGGACGGACCGTGCGCAGGTGGTCCCCGACGGAGCCGGCACGCTCCTTCCGCTGGCGCGGTGCTCGGTCTATGCCTCCGGCCGGCCCTCGCGGCGGCCGTGCGCGGCGCTTCGGTTCGGTCGGCCGGTCGTCCCGTCCCTCACGAAGTTCCTGCGGCCGCGCGTGCGTGGAGCGGGATCGGCCTTACTTGGTCGGATCCGTCGCCCTCGCCTGTTGCGGGGGCTCGGTCCCGTCCCGTTCGGTGAAAGCTTTGCCCGCTCTGGTGCGTCCCCGTGGGTTCCTTTGTCGGTTTTGCGGCCTTGGCGGCGGGCCTTCCGTGTCGGCCCGTCGTGGGCCCGCTGCGCGTCCGTGCGCGGTGCTTCGGATCGGTAGGCCCGTCGTCTGGGTCCCTTACGAAGCTTTGCGCGACCGCTCCTTTGTCGCCGGTCCCCTGTTAGGGCTGACCGAGCCCTCCGTTCGCCCCCTGGCCCGTCGCATGGGCCCCCGGCGCCTCCGCGGCGCCCCACCGAAAACTGTCACGACGCGCATCCAGCGCCGACGAGGTCGCAGGTTACGTGCGGCAGCCGGGGGGCTAGGCCGAGCGGCGGCGGGCCCGCCCACGGACGGGCGCGGGGAGGAGCGCAGCCGGCACGCGGCGCGGAGCGGCGGCGGCATGCCGCCGGGCGGCCGTCGGCTCAACCGTGCCCGAGTCCCGCGGGCACCGCGTCGCCCGGCCGGCGCGAGCGGCGGCGGGCCCGCCCGCGGACGGGCGCGGGGAGGAGCGCAGCCGGCACGCGGCGCGGAGCGGCGGCGGCATGCCGCCGGGCGGCCGACGGCTCAACCATGCCCGAGTCCCGCGGGCACCGCGTCGCCCGGCCGGCGCGAGCGGCGGCGGGCCCGCCCGCGGACGGGCGCGGGGAGGAGCGCAGCCGGCACGCGGCGCGGAGCGGCGGCGGCATGCCGCCGGGCGGCCGACGGCTCAACCATGCCCGAGTCCCGCGGGCACCGCGTCGCCCGGCCGGCGCGAGCGCACGAGGGCGGGAGGCAACCGGGCGGCGCCTGCGGAACCGGATGCGACGGCCGGCGCGGCACGGCCCCGACGGGTCCGCACCGAAGACCAGCGCGGTGCGGATCGACCGCTGATGAGGTCAGAGGTTACGTGCGGCAGCCGGCCGGCTGGCCCGAGCGGCGGCCGGCACGCGACGGGGATCGAGCGGCCCCGACGGCTTGCAGCCGGGCGGCCGACGGCTAGGCCGTACCGGAGTCCCGCGGTCGTTCGGGCGAAGGGGCGCATGCTGCGGGAAAGGCCTGCGGCGGCGAACCGTCCGCCCGGCCGGCCAAGCCTTCCGCGGCGGCGCGCACGTGGCGGCGCGGCCGAGATGACCGAGCGAAGCCCCGGCGATGGGCGGCGCGCACGTGTCCGTGCGGCCGAGATGACCGAGCGAAGCCCGGGCGGCGCCCGCCGTGCGCCCTGCCGGATCGCTCCTTCCGCCGGCGCGCAACGCCGGTCCCGCGTTCCGGCCGCGGGAGAGGCCTGCGTCGGCGAACCGTCCGCCCCGCCGGCCGAACCTTCCGCGGCTGCGCGCACGTGTCCGTGCGGCCGAGATGACCGAGCGAAGCCCCGGCGACGGGCGGCGCCCGCCGTGCGCCCCGGCGGATTGCGCGGCCCGCCGGCGCGCAACGCCGGGCCCACGTTCCGGCTGCGGGAAAGGCCTGCGGCGGCGAACCGTCCGCCCCGCCGGCCGAACCTTGCGCGGCGGCGCTTACGTGTCCGTGCGGCAGAGATGACCGAGCAAGCTCCGGCGATGGGCGGCGCCCTCCGTGCGCCCCGCCGGATCGCCTGCGAGCGGCGAGCGTCCGGGCGGGCCCCTTTCGCAACTTCCCTCGGTACTCTAAACACCCCTTGCCTCTCGGTCTTCCCCCCGACCCTCTCGGTATTTGCTCGGATATGTGCATGCATCGTCCCTCGTCGCCTTCGGTTATCCTCCCCGGGGTGGGCTTTGCGCCGACGCGCCAACGGGGTGGTAGGGGGGCTGCAGCCGCGGCCGCCGCGTTTCGCCATCCGCGCGTGCGCCGCCGGATCCGAGTGGAGGTCGCGGGCGACTCGTCGATGCTTGTACTAGGGGCGCATGCCGGCAGCCCCCCGCGGGGTGCGGGACCCCCGATCGGCGTGCGAGGGACGGGCGTCCGGGCGGGCCCCGTTTCCAACTTCCCTCGGAACATTAAAACCCCCCGACCCCCTCGGTCTTCGCTCCGGCCCTATCGCTATTGCTCGGATATGTGCATCCACCGTCCCTCGTTGCCTTCGGTTATCTACCCCAGGGTGGGCCTTGCGCCGATGCCCCGATGGGGTGGCAGGGGTGGGGCTGCCGCGGCCGGCGCGTTTCGGCATCCGCGCTTGGGGGCTCGGACCCGAGTGGAGGTCGCGGGCGGCTCGTCGATGCCTGCACCGGGAGCGCATGCCGGCAGCCCCCCGCGGGGCGCCGGACCCCCGATCGGCGTGCGATGGACGGGGGGAGGGGCGGGCCCGGTTTGCAAATTCCCTCGGTACTTTAAAATCTCACGGCCCTGTCGGTGCTCCCTCCGGCCCTATCGCCACTGCTCGGATATGTGCATCCACCGTCCCTCGTTGCCTTCGGTTATCTACCCCGCGGTGGGCTTTGCGCCGATGCCCCGATGGGGTGGCAGGGGGGCACGCTCTAGGCCGTGCCACGGGGCGCGGGCGCCGGCGCCGTACGTCCCTCGCGGCGGCCGTGAGCGGCACCTCGGCTTGCTCGGTCTGTCCTCCCGGGACGCGCGACCCGTGCGACCGGGACGCGCATCCCGTGCGACCGGGACGCGTGTCCGGGCCGTTCCCGTTTGCAACGCTCCTCGGTACTTTGGAACGCTTGGGGTGGGCTTTGGGCGGATGCCCCGCCGGGGTGGTAGGGAGGGGGGGCGGCTGCTGCCGCGGCGGGACTTCCGCTCCACTCCGCACAAGTCCGTCGCCTCGCGGCGGGCGCGCCCGGCACCGTTCGTCCCCGAGGGAGCCGGCACGCGCCCGCCGAGGCCCCGGCGCATGGGCGCCGCCGCCGGCCGTCCGCGCGGCGGCCGTGCGCCGGCTTCCTCCGTCGGCCCTCCCGGGATGCGCGACCCGTGCGACCGGGACGCGCATCCCGTGAGACCGGGACGCGTGTCCGGGCCGTTCCCGTTTGCAACGCTCCTCGGTACTTTGGAACGCTTGGGGTGGGCCTTGGGCGGATGCCCCGCCGGGGTGGTAGGGAGGGGGGGCTGCTGCTGCCGCGGCGGGACTTCCGCTCCACTCCGCACAAGTCCGTCGCCTCGCGGCGGGCGCGCCCGGCACCGTTCGTCCCCGAGGGAGCCGGCACGCGCCCGCCGAGGCCCCGGCGCATGGGCGCCGCCGCCGGCCGTCCGCGCGGCGGCCGTGCGCCGGCTTCCTCCGTCGGCCCTCCCGGGATGCGCGACCCGTGCGACCGGGACGCGCATCCCGTGAGACCGGGACGCGTGTCCGGGCCGTTCCCGTTTGCAACGCTCCTCGGTACTTTGGAACGCTTGGGGTGGGCCTTGGGCGGATGCCCCGCCGGGGTGGTAGGGAGGGGGGGCTGCTGCTGCCGCGGCGGGACTTCCGCTCCACTCCGCACAAGTCCGTCGCCTCGCGGCGGGCGGGCCCGGCACCGTTCGTCCCCGAGGGAGCCGGCCCGCGCCCGCCGAGGCCCCGGCGCATGGGCGCCCCCGCCGGCCGTCCGCGCGGCGGCCGTGCGCCGGCTTCCTCCGTCGGCCCTCCCGGGACGCGCGACCCGTGCGACCGGGACGCGCATCCCGTGCGACCGGGACGCGTGTCCGGGCGGTTCCCGTTTGCAATGCTCCTCGGTACTTTGGAACGCTTGGGGTGGGCTTTGGGCGGATGCCCCGTCGGGGTGGTAGGGAGGGGGGGCTGGCGCCGCCGCGGCGGGCCTTCCGCCCCCCTCCGCACAAGTCCGTTGCCTCGCGGCGGTCGTGCCCGGCACCGTTCGTCCCCGACGGAGCCGTCGCGCGCCCGACGACTTTCCGGCG
>NC_143199.1:4050000-4055000 GCF_051530095.1 Phoenix dactylifera
GGCCGCGCGCGCGCGGAGTTGGATCGGCCTTACTTGGTCCGATCCTTCGCCCTCGCATGTTCCGTGGGCTCGGTCCCGTCCTGTTCGGTGAAATCTTTGTCCGCTCTGGTGCGTCCCTGTGGGTTCCTTTGTCGGTTTTGCGGGTTCGGCCGGGCCTTCCGCGCCGGCCCGTCGGCTCGCTCGGATGGGCCCCGCGGAGTTGGCCCACGACGGAGCCGGCACGCTCCTTCCGCTGGTGCGGCTCTCGGTCTACGCCTCCAGCCGGCCCTTGTGGCGGCCGTGCGCGGCGCTTCGGTTCGGTCGGCCGGTCTTCCTGTCCCTCACGAAGTGCTCGCGGCCGCGCGCGCGCGGAGTTGGATCGGCCTTACTTGGTCCGATCCGTCGCCATCGCATGTTGCGTGGGCTCGGTCCCGTCTCGGTGAAATCTTGGGCCGCTTTGGTGCGTCCCTGTGGGTTCCTTTGTCGGTTTTGCGGGCTCGGCGCCGGGCCTTCCGCGCCGGTCCGTCGGCTCGCTCGGACGGACCGTGCGCAGGTGGTCCCCGACGGAGCCGGCACGCTCCTTCCGCTGGCGCGGCGCTCGGTCTATGCCTCCGGCCGGCCCTCGCGGCGGCCGTGCGCGGCGCTTCGGTTCGGTCGGCCGGTCGTCCCGTCCCTCACGAAGTTCCTGCGGCCGCGCGTGCGTGGAGCGGGATCGGCCTTACTTGGTCGGATCCGTCGCCCTCGCCTGTTGCGGGGGCTCGGTCCCGTCCCGTTCGGTGAAAGCTTTGCCCGCTCTGGTGCGTCCCCGTGGGTTCCTTTGTCGGTTTTGCGGCCTTGGCGGCGGGCCTTCCGTGTCGGCCCGTCGTGGGCCCGCTGCGCGTCCGTGCGCGGTGCTTCGGATCGGCAGGCCCGTCGTCTGGGTCCCTTACGAAGCTTTGCGCGACCGCTCCTTTGTCGCCGGTCCCCTGTTAGGGCTGACCGAGCCCTCCGTTCGCCCCCTGGCCCGTCGCATGGGCCCCCGGCGCCTCCGCGGCGCCCCACCGAAAACTGTCACGACGCGCATCCAGCGCCGACGAGGTCGCAGGTTACGTGCGGCAGCCGGGGGGCTAGGCCGAGCGGCGGCGGGCCCGCCCACGGACGGGCGCGGGGAGGAGCGCAGCCGGCACGCGGCGCGGAGCGGCGGCGGCATGCCGCCGGGCGGCCGTCGGCTCAACCGTGCCCGAGTCCCGCGGGCACCGCGTCGCCCGGCCGGCGCGAGCGGCGGCGGGCCCGCCCGCGGACGGGCGCGGGGAGGAGCGCAGCCGGCACGCGGCGCGGAGCGGCGGCGGCATGCCGCCGGGCGGCCGACGGCTCAACCATGCCCGAGTCCCGCGGGCACCGCGTCGCCCGGCCGGCGCGAGCGGCGGCGGGCCCGCCCGCGGACGGGCGCGGGGAGGAGCGCAGCCGGCACGCGGCGCGGAGCGGCGGCGGCATGCCGCCGGGCGGCCGACGGCTCAACCATGCCCGAGTCCCGCGGGCACCGCGTCGCCCGGCCGGCGCGAGCGCACGAGGGCGGGAGGCAACCGGGCGGCGCCTGCGGAACCGGATGCGACGGCCGGCGCGGCACGGCCCCGACGGGTCCGCACCGAAGACCAGCGCGGTGCGGATCGACCGCTGATGAGGTCAGAGGTTACGTGCGGCAGCCGGCCGGCTGGCCCGAGCGGCGGCCGGCACGCGACGGGGATCGAGCGGCCCCGACGGCTTGCAGCCGGGCGGCCGACGGCTAGGCCGTACCGGAGTCCCGCGGTCGTTCGGGCGAAGGGGCGCATGCTGCGGGAAAGGCCTGCGGCGGCGAACCGTCCGCCCGGCCGGCCAAGCCTTCCGCGGCGGCGCGCACGTGGCGGCGCGGCCGAGATGACCGAGCGAAGCCCCGGCGATGGGCGGCGCGCACGTGTCCGTGCGGCCGAGATGACCGAGCGAAGCCCGGGCGGCGCCCGCCGTGCGCCCTGCCGGATCGCGCCTTCCGCCGGCGCGCAACGCCGGTCCCGCGTTCCGGCCGCGGGAGAGGCCTGCGTCGGCGAACCGTCCGCCCCGCCGGCCGAACCTTCCGCGGCTGCGCGCACGTGTCCGTGCGGCCGAGATGACCGAGCGAAGCCCCGGCGACGGGCGGCGCCCGCCGTGCGCCCCGGCGGATTGCGCGGCCCGCCGGCGCGCAACGCCGGGCCCACGTTCCGGCTGCGGGAAAGGCCTGCGGCGGCGAACCGTCCGCCCCGCCGGCCGAACCTTGCGCGGCGGCGCTTACGTGTCCGTGCGGCAGAGATGACCGAGCAAGCTCCGGCGATGGGCGGCGCCCTCCGTGCGCCCCGCCGGATCGCCTGCGAGCGGCGAGCGTCCGGGCGGGCCCCTTTCGCAACTTCCCTCGGTACTCTAAACACCCCTTGCCTCTCGGTCTTCCCCCCGACCCTCTCGGTATTTGCTCGGATATGTGCATGCATCGTCCCTCGTCGCCTTCGGTTATCCTCCCCGGGGTGGGCTTTGCGCCGACGCGCCAACGGGGTGGTAGGGGGGCTGCAGCCGCGGCCGCCGCGTTTCGCCATCCGCGCGTGCGCCGCCGGATCCGAGTGGAGGTCGCGGGCGACTCGTCGATGCTTGTACTAGGGGCGCATGCCGGCAGCCCCCCGCGGGGTGCGGGACCCCCGATCGGCGTGCGAGGGACGGGCGTCCGGGCGGGCCCCGTTTCCAACTTCCCTCGGAACATTAAAACCCCCCGACCCCCTCGGTCTTCGCTCCGGCCCTATCGCTATTGCTCGGATATGTGCATCCACCGTCCCTCGTTGCCTTCGGTTATCTACCCCAGGGTGGGCCTTGCGCCGATGCCCCGATGGGGTGGCAGGGGTGGGGCTGCCGCGGCCGGCGCGTTTCGGCATCCGCGCTTGGGGGCTCGGACCCGAGTGGAGGTCGCGGGCGGCTCGTCGATGCCTGCACCGGGAGCGCATGCCGGCAGCCCCCCGCGGGGCGCCGGACCCCCGATCGGCGTGCGATGGACGGGGGGAGGGGCGGGCCCGGTTTGCAAATTCCCTCGGTACTTTAAAATCTCACGGCCCTGTCGGTGCTCCCTCCGGCCCTATCGCCACTGCTCGGATATGTGCATCCACCGTCCCTCGTTGCCTTCGGTTATCTACCCCGCGGTGGGCTTTGCGCCGATGCCCCGATGGGGTGGCAGGGGGGCACGCTCTAGGCCGTGCCACGGGGCGCGGGCGCCGGCGCCGTACGTCCCTCGCGGCGGCCGTGAGCGGCACCTCGGCTTGCTCGGTCTGTCCTCCCGGGACGCGCGACCCGTGCGACCGGGACGCGCATCCCGTGCGACCGGGACGCGTGTCCGGGCCGTTCCCGTTTGCAACGCTCCTCGGTACTTTGGAACGCTTGGGGTGGGCTTTGGGCGGATGCCCCGCCGGGGTGGTAGGGAGGGGGGGCGGCTGCTGCCGCGGCGGGACTTCCGCTCCACTCCGCACAAGTCCGTCGCCTCGCGGCGGGCGCGCCCGGCACCGTTCGTCCCCGAGGGAGCCGGCACGCGCCCGCCGAGGCCCCGGCGCATGGGCGCCGCCGCCGGCCGTCCGCGCGGCGGCCGTGCGCCGGCTTCCTCCGTCGGCCCTCCCGGGATGCGCGACCCGTGCGACCGGGACGCGCATCCCGTGAGACCGGGACGCGTGTCCGGGCCGTTCCCGTTTGCAACGCTCCTCGGTACTTTGGAACGCTTGGGGTGGGCCTTGGGCGGATGCCCCGCCGGGGTGGTAGGGAGGGGGGGCTGCTGCTGCCGCGGCGGGACTTCCGCTCCACTCCGCACAAGTCCGTCGCCTCGCGGCGGGCGGGCCCGGCACCGTTCGTCCCCGAGGGAGCCGGCCCGCGCCCGCCGAGGCCCCGGCGCATGGGCGCCCCCGCCGGCCGTCCGCGCGGCGGCCGTGCGCCGGCTTCCTCCGTCGGCCCTCCCGGGACGCGCGACCCGTGTGACCGGGACGCGCATCCCGTGCGACCGGGACGCGTGTCCGGGCGGTTCCCGTTTGCAACGCTCCTCGGTACTTTGGAACGCTTGGGGTGGGCTTTGGGCGGATGCCCCGTCGGGGTGGTAGGGAGGGGGGGCTGGCGCCGCCGCGGCGGGCCTTCCGCCCCCCTCCGCACAAGTCCGTTGCCTCGCGGCGGTCGTGCCCGGCACCGTTCGTCCCCGACGGAGCCGTCGCGCGCCCGACGACTTTCCGGCGCACGGGCGCCGCCGTCGGCTGTCCGTGCGCGGCGGCCGTGCGCCACTTCGGCTTCGTCCGTCGGCCCTCCCGGGATGCGCGACCCGTGCGACCGGGACGCGCATCCCGTGCGACCGGGTCGCGTGTCCGGGCCGTTCCCGTTTGCAACGCTCCTCGGTACTTTGGAACGCTTGGGGTGGGCTTTGGGCGGATGCCCCGCCGGGGTGGTAGGGAGGGGGGGGTCTGCTGCCGCCGCGGCGGGCCTTCCGCTCCACTCCGCACAGGACCGTTGCCTCGCGGCGGACTTGCCCGGCACATTTCGTCCCCGACGGAGCCGGCACGCGCCTGCCGACTTCCCGGCGCACGGGCGCTGCCTTCGGCCGTCCGTGCCCGGCGGCCGTGCGCCACTTCGGCTCCCTCCATCGGCCCTCCCGGGAAGCGCGTCCCGGACGTTCCGGATGCGCACCCCGTGCGACCGGGACTCGCGTCCGGGCCGTTTCCGTGTGCAATGCTCCTCGATTCGCTGGAGCCCTTGGGGTGGGCCTTCGGAGGATGCCCCGCTGGGGAGGTAAGGGGGTGTGTCCTGCCTGGGCGGGCCTTCCGCCCGAGCCCGTCGCCCAGCGCGGATGGTCGCGCCGCGCGGGCGGGCGCGCCGCGCGTGCGCGGGGCCGTTGGCCGGTGACGCGCAAGGACGGGCGCGCTGGGCCGATCGGCCGCTCGGGCGCGCGCTTCGTCGTGCTCCCGCGCCTTGGCGCGCGCGCGGCCGCGGCGTGGTCGCTCGGTTCTGCGCATTTGGCCCGCGCGGAT
>NC_143199.1:4065000-4067500 GCF_051530095.1 Phoenix dactylifera
TTGCCCGCTCTGGTGCGTCCCCGTGGGTTCCTTTGTCGGTTTTGCGGCCTTGGCGGCGGGCCTTCCGTGTCGGCCCGTCGTGGGCCCGCTGCGCGTCCGTGCGCGGTGCTTCGGATCGGTAGGCCCGTCGTCTGGGTCCCTTACGAAGCTTTGCGCGACCGCTCCTTTGTCGCCGGTCCCCTGTTAGGGCTGACCGAGCCCTCCGTTCGCCCCCTGGCCCGTCGCATGGGCCCCCGGCGCCTCCGCGGCGCCCCACCGAAAACTGTCACGACGCGCATCCAGCGCCGACGAGGTCGCAGGTTACGTGCGGCAGCCGGGGGGCTAGGCCGAGCGGCGGCGGGCCCGCCCACGGACGGGCGCGGGGAGGAGCGCAGCCGGCACGCGGCGCGGAGCGGCGGCGGCATGCCGCCGGGCGGCCGTCGGCTCAACCGTGCCCGAGTCCCGCGGGCACCGCGTCGCCCGGCCGGCGCGAGCGGCGGCGGGCCCGCCCGCGGACGGGCGCGGGGAGGAGCGCAGCCGGCATGCGGCGCGGAGCGGCGGCGGCATGCCGCCGGGCGGCCGACGGCTCAACCATGCCCGAGTCCCGCGGGCACCGCGTCGCCCGGCCGGCGCGAGCGCACGAGGGCGGGAGGCAACCGGGCGGCGCCTGCGGAACCGGATGCGACGGCCGGCGCGGCACGGCCCCGACGGGTCCGCACCGAAGACCAGCGCGGTGCGGATCGACCGCTGATGAGGTCAGAGGTTACGTGCGGCAGCCGGCCGGCTGGCCCGAGCGGCGGCCGGCACGCGATGGGGATCGAGCGGCCCCGACGGCTTGCAGCCGGGCGGCCGACGGCTAGGCCGTACCGGAGTCCCGCGGTCGTTCGGGCGAAGGGGCGCATGCTGCGGGAAAGGCCTGCGGCGGCGAACCGTCCGCCCGGCCGGCCAAGCCTTCCGCGGCGGCGCGCACGTGGCGGCGCGGCCGAGATGACCGAGCGAAGCCCCGGCGATGGGCGGCGCGCACGTGTCCGTGCGGCCGAGATGACCGAGCGAAGCCCGGGCGGCGCCCGCCGTGCGCCCTGCCGGATCGCGCCTTCCGCCGGCGCGCAACGCCAGTCCCGCATTCCGGCCGCGGGAGAGGCCTGCGTCGGCGAACCGTCCGCCCCGCCGGCCGAACCTTCCGCGGCTGCGCGCACGTGTCCGTGCGGCCGAGATGACCGAGCGAAGCCCCGGCGACGGGCGGCGCCCGCCGTGCGCCCCGGCGGATTGCGCGGCCCGCCGGCTCGCAACGCCGGGCCCACGTTCCGGCTGCGGGAAAGGCCTGCGGCGGCGAACCGTCCGCCCCGCCGGCCGAACCTTGCGCGGCGGCGCTTACGTGTCCGTGCGGCAGAGATGACCGAGCAAGCTCCGGCGATGGGCGGCGCCCTCCGTGCGCCCCGCCGGATCGCGCTGGCCGGCGGCGCGCAACGCCGGACCCCCGATCCGCGTGCGAGCGGCGAGCGTCCGGGCGGGCCCCTTTCGCAACTTCCCTCGGTACTCTAAACACCCCTTGCCTCTCGGTCTTCCCCCCGACCCTCTCGGTATTTGCTCGGATATGTGCATGCATCGTCCCTCGTCGCCTTCGGTTATCCTCCCCGGGGTGGGCTTTGCGCCGACGCGCCAACGGGGTGGTAGGGGCGCTGCAGCCGCGGCCGCCGCGTTTCGCCATCCGCGCGTGCGCCGCCGGATCCGAGTGGAGGTCGCGGGCGACTCGTCGATGCTTGTACTAGGGGCGCATGCCGGCAGCCCCCCGCGGGGTGCGGGACCCCCGATCGGCGTGCGAGGGACGGGCGTCTGGGCGGGCCCCGTTTCCAACTTCCCTCGGAACATTAAAACCCCCCGACCCCCTCGGTCTTCGCTCCGGCCCTATCGCTATTGCTCGGATATGTGCATCCACCGTCCCTCGTTGCCTTCGGTTATCTACCCCAGGGTGGGCCTTGCGCCGATGCCCCGATGGGGTGGCAGGGGTGGGGCTGCCGCGGCCGGCGCGTTTCGGCATCCGCGCTTGGGGGCTCGGACCCGAGTGGAGGTCGCGGGCGGCTCGTCGATGCCTGCACCGGGAGCGCATGCCGGCAGCCCCCCGCGGGGCGCCGGACCCCCGATCGGCGTGCGATGGACGGGGGGAGGGGCGGGCCCGGTTTGCAAATTCCCTCGGTACTTTAAAATCTCACGGCCCTGTCGGTGCTCCCTCCGGCCCTATCGCCACTGCTCGGATATGTGCATCCACCGTCCCTCGTTGCCTTCGGTTATCTACCCCGCGGTGGGCTTTGCGCCGATGCCCCGATGGGGTGGCAGGGGGGCACGCTCTAGGCCGTGCCACGGGGCGCGGGCGCCGGCGCCGTACGTCCCTCGCGGCGGCCGTGAGCGGCACCTCGGCTTGCTCGGTCTGTCCTCCCGGGACGCGCGACCCGTGCGACCGGGACGCGCATCCCGTGCGACCGGGACGCGTGTCCGGGCCGTTCCCGTTTGCAACGCTCCTCGG
>NC_143199.1:4077500-4085000 GCF_051530095.1 Phoenix dactylifera
GGCGCCCCGGACGGAGCCGGGCCGCTCCCGCCTTTGCCGCGGCGCACGGGCGCCGCCGCCGTCCGGCCGTCGCGGCGGCCGCGCACGGCACTTCGGCTTCCTCCGTCGGCCCTCCTGGGACGCGCGACCCGTGCGACCGGGACGCGCATCCCGTGCGACCGGGACGCATGTCCGGGCGGTTCCCGTTTGCAACGCTCCTCGGTACTTTGGAACGCTTGGGGTGGGCTTTGGGCGGATGCCCCGCTGGGGTGGTAGGGAGGGGGGGCTGCTGCCGCCGCGGCGGGCCTTCCGCTCCACTCCGCACAAGCCCGCCATGGGCACTCGCTGCGGGCGTGCCCGGCACCGTTCGTCCTCGAGGGATTCGGCCCGTCGGCTCGCTCGGATGGGCCACGCGCAGCGGGCCCACGACGGAGCCGGCACGCTCCTTCTGCTGGCGCGGCGCTCGGTCTACGCCTCCGGCCGGCCGTTGCGGCGGCCGTGCACGGCGCTTCGGATCGGTCGGCCCGTCGTCCCGTCCCTGACGAAGTTTTCGCGGCCGCGCGCGCGCGGAGTTGGATCGGCCTTACTTGGTCCGATCCTTCGCCCTCGCATGTTGCGTGGGCTCGGTCCCGTCCCGTTCGGTGAAATCTTTGTCCGCTCTGGTGCGTCCCTGTGGGTTCCTTTGTCGGTTTTGCGGGTTCGGCCGGGCCTTCCGTGCCGGCCCGTCGGCTCGCTCGGATGGGCCCCGCGGAGTTGGCCCACGACGGAGCCGGCACGCTCCTTCCGCTGGTGCGGCGCTCGGTCTATTCCTTCGGTCGGCCCTTGCGGCGGCCGTGCGCGGTGCTTCGGATCGGTCGGCCGGTCTTCCCGTCCCTCATGAAGTGTTCGCGGCCGCGCGCGCGCGGAGTTGGATCGGCCTTACTTGGTCCGATCCTTCGCCCTCGCATGTTCCGTGGGCTCGGTCCCGTCCTGTTCGGTGAAATCTTTGTCCGCTCTGGTGCGTCCCTGTGGGTTCCTTTGTCGGTTTTGCGGGTTCGGCCGGGCCTTCCGCGCCGGCCCGTCGGCTCGCTCGGATGGGCCCCGCGGAGTTGGCCCACGACGGAGCCGGCACGCTCCTTCCGCTGGTGCGGCTCTCGATCTACGCCTCCAGCCGGCCCTTGTGGCGGCCGTGCGCGGCGCTTCGGTTCGGTCGGCCGGTCTTCCTGTCCCTCACGAAGTGCTCGCGGCCGCGCGCGCGCGGAGTTGGATCGGCCTTACTTGGTCCGATCCGTCGCCATCGCATGTTGCGTGGGCTCGGTCCCGTCTCGGTGAAATCTTGGGCCGCTTTGGTGCGTCCCTGTGGGTTCCTTTGTCGGTTTTGCGGGCTCGGCGCCGGGCCTTCCGCGCCGGTCCGTCGGCTCGCTCGGACGGACCGTGCGCAGGTGGTCCCCGACGGAGCCGGCACGCTCCTTCCGCTGGCGCGGCGCTCGGTCTATGCCTCCGGCCGGCCCTCGCGGCGGCCGTGCGCGGCGCTTCGGTTCGGTCGGCCGGTCGTCCCGTCCCTCACGAAGTTCCTGCGGCCGCGCGTGCGTGGAGCGGGATCGGCCTTACTTGGTCGGATCCGTCGCCCTCGCCTGTTGCGGGGGCTCGGTCCCGTCCCGTTCGGTGAAAGCTTTGCCCGCTCTGGTGCGTCCCCGTGGGTTCCTTTGTCGGTTTTGCGGCCTTGGCGGCGGGCCTTCCGTGTCGGCCCGTCGTGGGCCCGCTGCGCGTCCGTGCGCGGTGCTTCGGATCGGTAGGCCCGTCGTCTGGGTCCCTTACGAAGCTTTGCGCGACCGCTCCTTTGTCGCCGGTCCCCTGTTAGGGCTGACCGAGCCCTCCGTTCGCCCCCTGGCCCGTCGCATGGGCCCCCGGCGCCTCCGCGGCGCCCCACCGAAAACTGTCACGACGCGCATCCAGCGCCGACGAGGTCGCAGGTTACGTGCGGCAGCCGGGGGGCTAGGCCGAGCGGCGGCGGGCCCGCCCACGGACGGGCGCGGGGAGGAGCGCAGCCGGCACGCGGCGCGGAGCGGCGGCGGCATGCCGCCGGGCGGCCGTCGGCTCAACCGTGCCCGAGTCCCGCGGGCACCGCGTCGCCCGGCCGGCGCGAGCGGCGGCGGGCCCGCCCGCGGACGGGCGCGGGGAGGAGCGCAGCCGGCACGCGGCGCGGAGCGGCGGCGGCATGCCGCCGGGCGGCCGACGGCTCAACCATGCCCGAGTCCCGCGGGCACCGCGTCGCCCGGCCGGCGCGAGCGCACGAGGGCGGGAGGCAACCGGGCGGCGCCTGCGGAACCGGATGCGACGGCCGGCGCGGCACGGCCCCGACGGGTCCGCACCGAAGACCAGCGCGGTGCGGATCGACCGCTGATGAGGTCAGAGGTTACGTGCGGCAGCCGGCCGGCTGGCCCGAGCGGCGGCCGGCACGCGACGGGGATCGAGCGGCCCCGACGGCTTGCAGCCGGGCGGCCGACGGCTAGGCCGTACCGGAGTCCCGCGGTCGTTCGGGCGAAGGGGCGCATGCTGCGGGAAAGGCCTGCGGCGGCGAACCGTCCGCCCGGCCGGCCAAGCCTTCCGCGGCGGCGCGCACGTGGCGGCGCGGCCGAGATGACCGAGCGAAGCCCCGGCGATGGGCGGCGCGCACGTGTCCGTGCGGCCGAGATGACCGAGCGAAGCCCGGGCGGCGCCCGCCGTGCGCCCTGCCGGATCGCGCCTTCCGCCGGCGCGCAACGCCGGTCCCGCGTTCCGGCCGCGGGAGAGGCCTGCGTCGGCGAACCGTCCGCCCCGCCGGCCGAACCTTCCGCGGCTGCGCGCACGTGTCCGTGCGGCCGAGATGACCGAGCGAAGCCCCGGCGACGGGCGGCGCCCGCCGTGCGCCCCGGCGGATTGCGCGGCCCGCCGGCGCGCAACGCCGGGCCCACGTTCCGGCTGCGGGAAAGGCCTGCGGCGGCGAACCGTCCGCCCCGCCGGCCGAACCTTGCGCGGCGGCGCTTACGTGTCCGTGCGGCAGAGATGACCGAGCAAGCTCCGGCGATGGGCGGCGCCCTCCGTGCGCCCCGCCGGATCGCCTGTGAGCGGCGAGCGTCCGGGCGGGCCCCTTTCGCAACTTCCCTCGGTACTCTAAACACCCCTTGCCTCTCGGTCTTCCCCCCGACCCTCTCGGTATTTGCTCGGATATGTGCGTGCATCGTCCCTCGTCGCCTTCGGTTATCCTCCCCGGGGTGGGCTTTGCGCCGACGCGCCAACGGGGTGGTAGGGGGGCTGCAGCCGCGGCCGCCGCGTTTCGCCATCCGCGCGTGCGCCGCCGGATCCGAGTGGAGGTCGCGGGCGACTCGTCGATGCTTGTACTAGGGGCGCATGCCGGCAGCCCCCCGCGGGGTGCGGGACCCCCGATCGGCGTGCGAGGGACGGGCGTCCGGGCGGGCCCCGTTTCCAACTTCCCTCGGAACATTAAAACCCCCCGACCCCCTCGGTCTTCGCTCCAGCCCTATCGCTATTGCTCGGATATGTGCATCCACCGTCCCTCGTTGCCTTCGGTTATCTACCCCAGGGTGGGCCTTGCGCCGATGCCCCGATGGGGTGGCAGGGGTGGGGCTGCCGCGGCCGGCGCGTTTCGGCATCCGCGCTTGGGGGCTCGGACCCGAGTGGAGGTCGCGGGCGGCTCGTCGATGCCTGCACCGGGAGCGCATGCCGGCAGCCCCCCGCGGGGCGCCGGACCCCCGATCGGCGTGCGATGGACGGGGGGAGGGGCGGGCCCGGTTTGCAAATTCCCTCGGTACTTTAAAATCTCACGGCCCTGTCGGTGCTCCCTCCGGCCCTATCGCCACTGCTCGGATATGTGCATCCACCGTCCCTCGTTGCCTTCGGTTATCTACCCCGCGGTGGGCTTTGCGCCGATGCCCCGATGGGGTGGCAGGGGGGCACGCTCTAGGCCGTGCCACGGGGCGCGGGCGCCGGCGCCGTACGTCCCTCGCGGCGGCCGTGAGCGGCACCTCGGCTTGCTCGGTCTGTCCTCCCGGGACGCGCGACCCGTGCGACCGGGACGCGCATCCCGTGCGACCGGGACGCGTGTCCGGGCCGTTCCCGTTTGCAACGCTCCTCGGTACTTTGGAACGCTTGGGGTGGGCTTTGGGCGGATGCCCCGCCGGGGTGGTAGGGAGGGGGGGCGGCTGCTGCCGCGGCGGGACTTCCGCTCCACTCCGCACAAGTCCGTCGCCTCGCGGCGGGCGCGCCCGGCACCGTTCGTCCCCGAGGGAGCCGGCACGCGCCCGCCGAGGCCCCGGCGCATGGGCGCCGCCGCCGGCCGTCCGCGCGGCGGCCGTGCGCCGGCTTCCTCCGTCGGCCCTCCCGGGATGCGCGACCCGTGCGACCGGGACGCGCATCCCGTGAGACCGGGACGCGTGTCCGGGCCGTTCCCGTTTGCAACGCTCCTCGGTACTTTGGAACGCTTGGGGTGGGCCTTGGGCGGATGCCCCGCCGGGGTGGTAGGGAGGGGGGGCTGCTGCTGCCGCGGCGGGACTTCCGCTCCACTCCGCACAAGTCCGTCGCCTCGCGGCGGGCGCGCCCGGCACCGTTCGTCCCCGAGGGAGCCGGCACGCGCCCGCCGAGGCCCCGGCGCATGGGCGCCGCCGCCGGCCGTCCGCACGGCGGCCGTGCGCCGGCTTCCTCCGTCGGCCCTCCCGGGATGCGCGACCCGTGCGACCGGGACGCGCATCCCGTGAGACCGGGACGCGTGTCCGGGCCGTTCCCGTTTGCAACGCTCCTCGGTACTTTGGAACGCTTGGGGTGGGCCTTGGGCGGATGCCCCGCCGGGGTGGTAGGGAGGGGGGGCTGCTGCTGCCGCGGCGGGACTTCCGCTCCACTCCGCACAAGTCCGTCGCCTCGCGGCGGGCGGGCCCGGCACCGTTCGTCCCCGAGGGAGCCGGCCCGCGCCCGCCGAGGCCCCGGCGCATGGGCGCCCCCGCCGGCCGTCCGCGCGGCGGCCGTGCGCCGGCTTCCTCCGTCGGCCCTCCCGGGATGCGCGACCCGTGCGACCGGGACGCGCATCCCGTGCGACCGGGACGCGTGTCCGGGCGGTTCCCGTTTGCAACGCTCCTCGGTACTTTGGAACGCTTGGGGTGGGCTTTGGGCGGATGCCCCGTCGGGGTGGTAGGGAGGGGGGGCTGGCGCCGCCGCGGCGGGCCTTCCGCCCCCCTCCGCACAAGTCCGTTGCCTCGCGGCGGTCGTGCCCGGCACCGTTCGTCCCCGACGGAGCCGTCGCGCGCCCGACGACTTTCCGGCGCACGGGCGCCGCCGCCGGCCGTCCGTGCGCGGCGGCCGTGCGCCACTTCGGCTTCGTCCGTCGGCCCTCCCGGGACGCGCGACCCGTGCGACCGGGACGCGCATCCCGTGCGACCGGGTCGCGTGTCCGGGCCGTTCCCGTTTGCAACGCTCCTCGGTACTTTGGAACGCTTGGGGTGGGCTTTGGGCGGATGCCCCGCCGGGGTGGTAGGGAGGGGGGGTCTGCTGCCGCCGCGGCGGGCCTTCCGCTCCACTCCGCACAGGACCGTTGCCTCGCGGCGGACTTGCCCGGCACATTTCGTCCCCGACGGAGCCGGCACGCGCCTGCCGACTTCCCGGCGCACGGGCGCTGCCTTCGGCCGTCCGCGCGGCGGCCGTGCGCCGGCTTCCTCCGTCGGCCCTCCCGGGATGCGCGACCCGTGCGACCGGGACGCGCATCCCGTGCGACCGGGACGCGCATCCCGTGAGACCGGGACGCGTGTCCGGGCCGTTCCCGTTTGCAACGCTCCTCGGTACTTTGGAACGCTTGGGGTGGGCCTTGGGCGGATGCCCCGCCGGGGTGGTAGGGAGGGGGGGCTGCTGCTGCCGCGGCGGGACTTCCGCTCCACTCCGCACAAGTCCGTCGCCTCGCGGCGGGCGCGCCCGGCACCGTTCGTCCCCGAGGGAGCCGGCACGCGCCCGCCGAGGCCCCGGCGCATGGGCGCCGCCGCCGGCCGTCCGCGCGGCGGCCGTGCGCCGGCTTCCTCCGTCGGCCCTCCCGGGATGCGCGACCGGGTCGCGCATCCCGTGAGACCGGGACGCGTGTCCGGGCCGTTCCCGTTTGCAACGCTCCTCGGTACTTTGGAACGCTTGGGGTGGGCCTTGGGCGGATGCCCCGCCGGGGTGGTAGGGAGGGGGGGCTGCTGCTGCCGCGGCGGGACTTCCGCTCCACTCCGCACAAGTCCGTCGCCTCGCGGCGGGCGGGCCCGGCACCGTTCGTCCCCGAGGGAGCCGGCCCGCGCCCGCCGAGGCCCCGGCGCATGGGCGCCCCCGCCGGCCGTCCGCGCGGCGGCCGTGCGCCGGCTTCCTCCGTCGGCCCTCCCGGGACGCGCGACCCGTGCGACCGGGACGCGCATCCCGTGCGACCGGGACGCGTGTCCGGGCGGTTCCCGTTTGCAACGCTCCTCGGTACTTTGGAACGCTTGGGGTGGGCTTTGGGCGGATGCCCCGTCGGGGTGGTAGGGAGGGGGGGCTGGCGCCGCCGCGGCGGGCCTTCCGCCCCCCTCCGCACAAGTCCGTTGCCTTGCGGCGGTCGTGCCCGGCACCGTTCGTTCCCGACGGAGCCGTCGCGCGCCCGACGACTTTCCGGCGCACGGGCGCCGCCGCCGGCCGTCCGTGCGCGGCGGCCGTGCGCCACTTCGGCTTCGTCCGTCGGCCCTCCCGGGACGCGCGACCCGTGCGACCGGGACGCGCATCCCGTGCGACCGGGTCGCGTGTCCGGGCCGTTCCCGTTTGCAACGCTCCTCGGTACTTTGGAACGCTTGGGGTGGGCTTTGGGCGGATGCCCCGCCGGGGTGGTAGGGAGGGGGGGTCTGCTGCCGCCGCGGCGGGCCTTCCGCTCCACTCCGCACAGGACCGTTGCCTCGCGGCGGACTTGCCCGGCACATTTCGTCCCCGACGGAGCCGGCACGCGCCTGCCGACTTCCCGGCGCACGGGCGCTGCCTTCGGCCGTCCGTGCCCGGCGGCCGTGCGCCACTTCGGCTCCCTCCATCGGCCCTCCCGGGAAGCGCGTCCCGGACGTTCGGGATGCGCACCCCGTGCGACCGGGACTCGCGTCCGGGCCGTTTCCGTGTGCAATGCTCCTCGATTCGCTGGAGCCCTTGGGGTGGGCCTTCGGAGGATGCCCCGCTGGGGAGGTAAGGGGGTGTGTCCTGCCTGGGCGGGCCTTCCGCCCGAGCCCGTCGCCCAGCGCGGATGGTCGCGCCGCGCGGGCGGGCGCGCCGCGCGTGCGCGGGGCCGTTGGCCGGTGACGCGCAAGGACGGGCGCGCTGGGCCGATCGGCCGCTCGGGCGCGCGCTTCGTCGTGCTCTCGCGCCTTGGCGCGCGCGCGGCCGCGGCGTGGTCGCTCGGTTCTGCGCATTTGGCCCGCGCGGATGGGCGCGTCGCGCGGGCGGCCGGGCCGCGCGGGCGGGCGGGCCGTTGCCCGGGTTCGCGCAAGGACGGGCGCGCTAGGCCGATCGGCCTCTCGG
>NC_143199.1:4095000-4097500 GCF_051530095.1 Phoenix dactylifera
GCCCGTCGTCTGGGTCCCTTACGAAGCTTTGCGCGACCGCTCCTTTGTCGCCGGTCCCCTGTTAGGGCTGACCGAGCCCTCCGTTCGCCCCCTGGCCCGTCGCATGGGCCCCCGGCGCCTCCGCGGCGCCCCACCGAAAACTGTCACGACGCGCATCCAGCGCCGACGAGGTCGCAGGTTACGTGCGGCAGCCGGGGGGCTAGGCCGAGCGGCGGCGGGCCCGCCCACGGACGGGCGCGGGGAGGAGCGCAGCCGGCACGCGGCGCGGAGCGGCGGCGGCATGCCGCCGGGCGGCCGTCGGCTCAACCGTGCCCGAGTCCCGCGGGCACCGCGTCGCCCGGCCGGCGCGAGCGGCGGCGGGCCCGCCCGCGGACGGGCGCGGGGAGGAGCGCAGCCGGCACGCGGCGCGGAGCGGCGGCGGCATGCCGCCGGGCGGCCGACGGCTCAACCATGCCCGAGTCCCGCGGGCACCGCGTCGCCCGGCCGGCGCGAGCGGCGGCGGGCCCGCCCGCGGACGGGCGCGGGGAGGAGCGCAGCCGGCACGCGGCGCGGAGCGGCGGCGGCATGCCGCCGGGCGGCCAACGGCTCAACCATGCCCGAGTCCCGCGGGCACCGCGTCGCCCGGCCGGCGCGAGCGCACGAGGGCGGGAGGCAACCGGGCGGCGCCTGCGGAACCGGATGCGACGGCCGGCGCGGCACGGCCCCGACGGGTCCGCACCGAAGACCAGCGCGGTGCGGATCGACCGCTGATGAGGTCAGAGGTTACGTGCGGCAGCCGGCCGGCTGGCCCGAGCGGCGGCCGGCACGCGACGGGGATCGAGCGGCCCCGACGGCTTGCAGCCGGGCGGCCGACGGCTAGGCCGTACCGGAGTCCCGCGGTCGTTCGGGCGAAGGGGCGCATGCTGCGGGAAAGGCCTGCGGCGGCGAACCGTCCGCCCGGCCGGCCAAGCCTTCCGCGGCGGCGCGCACGTGGCGGCGCGGCCGAGATGACCGAGCGAAGCCCCGGCGATGGGCGGCGCGCACGTGTCCGTGCGGCCGAGATGACCGAGCGAAGCCCGGGCGGCGCCCGCCGTGCGCCCTGCCGGATCGCGCCTTCCGCCGGCGCGCAACGCCGGTCCCGCGTTCCGGCCGCGGGAGAGGCCTGCGTCGGCGAACCGTCCGCCCCGCCGGCCGAACCTTCCGCGGCTGCGCGCACGTGTCCGTGCGGCCGAGATGACCGAGCGAAGCCCCGGCGACGGGCGGCGCCCGCCGTGCGCCCCGGCGGATTGCGCGGCCCGCCGGCGCGCAACGCCGGGCCCACGTTCCGGCTGCGGGAAAGGCCTGCGGCGGCGAACCGTCCGCCCCGCCGGCCGAACCTTGCGCGGCGGCGCTTACGTGTCCGTGCGGCAGAGATGACCGAGCAAGCTCCGGCGATGGGCGGCGCCCTCCGTGCGCCCCGCCGGATCGCCTGCGAGCGGCGAGCGTCCGGGCGGGCCCCTTTCGCAACTTCCCTCGGTACTCTAAACACCCCTTGCCTCTCGGTCTTCCCCCCGACCCTCTCGGTATTTGCTCGGATATGTGCATGCATCGTCCCTCGTCGCCTTCGGTTATCCTCCCCGGGGTGGGCTTTGCGCCGACGCGCCAACGGGGTGGTAGGGGGGCTGCAGCCGCGGCCGCCGCGTTTCGCCATCCGCGCGTGCGCCGCCGGATCCGAGTGGAGGTCGCGGGCGACTCGTCGATGCTTGTACTAGGGGCGCATGCCGGCAGCCCCCCGCGGGGTGCGGGACCCCCGATCGGCGTGCGAGGGACGGGCGTCCGGGCGGGCCCCGTTTCCAACTTCCCTCGGAACATTAAAACCCCCCGACCCCCTCGGTCTTCGCTCCGGCCCTATCGCTATTGCTCGGATATGTGCATCCACCGTCCCTCGTTGCCTTCGGTTATCTACCCCAGGGTGGGCCTTGCGCCGATGCCCCGATGGGGTGGCAGGGGTGGGGCTGCCGCGGCCGGCGCGTTTCGGCATCCGCGCTTGGGGGCTCGGACCCGAGTGGAGGTCGCGGGCGGCTCGTCGATGCCTGCACCGGGAGCGCATGCCGGCAGCCCCCCGCGGGGCGCCGGACCCCCGATCGGCGTGCGATGGACGGGGGGAGGGGCGGGCCCGGTTTGCAAATTCCCTCGGTACTTTAAAATCTCACGGCCCTGTCGGTGCTCCCTCCGGCCCTATCGCCACTGCTCGGATATGTGCATCCACCGTCCCTCGTTGCCTTCGGTTATCTACCCCGCGGTGGGCTTTGCGCCGATGCCCCGATGGGGTGGCAGGGGGGCACGCTCTAGGCCGTGCCACGGGGCGCGGGCGCCGGCGCCGTACGTCCCTCGCGGCGGCCGTGAGCGGCACCTCGGCTTGCTCGGTCTGTCCTCCCGGGACGCGCGACCCGTGCGACCGGGACGCGCATCCCGTGCGACCGGGACGCGTGTCCGGGCCGTTCCCGTTTGCAACGCTCCTCGGTACTTTGGAACGCTTGGG
>NC_143199.1:4107500-4112500 GCF_051530095.1 Phoenix dactylifera
GGCGCGGCCGGGGCCTGGGCGCGGGCGCGCGCGCCAGGCGCGCAGCGCGGCCGTGGCCTGGGCGCGGGCGCGCGCGGCCGCGTGCGGCTGGGGCTCATGGGCGCGGCTTGGGCCGCGCATGGGCATGCCATGGCTTTGGCACGCTGGGCACCGTCTTGGCCGACCTTGGAGGCACTTGGCCAAGCATTGGAGGCCTTGGCTTGGCCTAGGCTTGGCCAAGTGTGAATGGGCTTGGCCTATTGCGAAGAGTCACGGCAAAGGTTCGACCGAAGCTCGCGGCGCCCCGGACGGAGCCGGGCCGCTCCCGCCTTTGCCGCGGCGCACGGGCGCCGCCGCCGTCCGGCCGTCGCGGCGGCCGCGCACGGCACTTCGGCTTCCTCCGTCGGCCCTCCCGGGACGCGCGACCCGTGCGACCGGGACGCGCATCCCGTGCGACCGGGACGCATGTCCGGGCGGTTCCCGTTTGCAACGCTCCTCGGTACTTTGGAACGCTTGGGGTGGGCTTTGGGCGGATGCCCCGCTGGGGTGGTAGGGAGGGGGGGCTGCTGCCGCCGCGGCGGGCCTTCCGCTCCACTCCGCACAAGCCCGCCGTGGGCACTCGCTGCGGGCGTGCCCGGCACCGTTCGTCCTCGAGGGATTCGGCCCGTCGGCTCGCTCGGATGGGCCACGCGCAGCGGGCCCACGACGGAGCCGGCACGCTCCTTCTGCTGGCGCGGCGCTCGGTCTACGCCTCCGGCCGGCCGTTGCGGCGGCCGTGCACGGCGCTTCGGATCGGTCGGCCCGTCGTCCCGTCCCTGACGAAGTTTTCGCGGCCGCGCGCGCGCGGAGTTGGATCGGCCTTACTTGGTCCGATCCTTCGCCCTCGCATGTTGCGTGGGCTCGGTCCCGTCCCGTTCGGTGAAATCTTTGTCCGCTCTGGTGCGTCCCTGTGGGTTCCTTTGTCGGTTTTGCGGGTTCGGCCGGGCCTTCCGTGCCGGCCCGTCGGCTCGCTCGGATGGGCCCCGCGGAGTTGGCCCACGACGGAGCCGGCACGCTCCTTCCGCTGGTGCGGCGCTCGGTCTATTCCTTCGGTCGGCCCTTGCGGCGGCCGTGCGCGGTGCTTCGGATCGGTCGGCCGGTCTTCCCGTCCCTCATGAAGTGTTCGCGGCCGCGCGCGCGCGGAGTTGGATCGGCCTTACTTGGTCCGATCCTTCGCCCTCGCATGTTCCGTGGGCTCGGTCCCGTCCTGTTCGGTGAGGGAGGGCGGCCCCGAATCTTTGTCCGCTCTGGTGCGTCCCTGTGGGTTCCTTTGTCGGTTTTGCGGGTTCGGCCGGGCCTTCCGCGCCGGCCCGTCGGCTCGCTCGGATGGGCCCCGCGGAGTTGGCCCACGACGGAGCCGGCACGCTCCTTCCGCTGGTGCGGCTCTCGGTCTACGCCTCCAGCCGGCCCTTGTGGCGGCCGTGCGCGGCGCTTCGGTTCGGTCGGCCGGTCTTCCTGTCCCTCACGAAGTGCTCGCGGCCGCACGCGCGCGGAGTTGGATCGGCCTTACTTGGTCCGATCCGTCGCCATCGCATGTTGCGTGGGCTCGGTCCCGTCTCGGTGAAATCTTGGGCCGCTTTGGTGCGTCCCTGTGGGTTCCTTTGTCGGTTTTGCGGGCTCGGCGCCGGGCCTTCCGCGCCGGTCCGTCGGCTCGCTCGGACGGACCGTGCGCAGGTGGTCCCCGACGGAGCCGGCACGCTCCTTCCGCTGGCGCGGCGCTCGGTCTATGCCTCCGGCCGGCCCTCGCGGCGGCCGTGCGCGGCGCTTCGGTTCGGTCGGCCGGTCGTCCCGTCCCTCACGAAGTTCCTGCGGCCGCGCGTGCGTGGAGCGGGATCGGCCTTACTTGGTCGGATCCGTCGCCCTCGCCTGTTGCGGGGGCTCGGTCCCGTCCCGTTCGGTGAAAGCTTTGCCCGCTCTGGTGCGTCCCCGTGGGTTCCTTTGTCGGTTTTGCGGCCTTGGCGGCGGGCCTTCCGTGTCGGCCCGTCGTGGGCCCGCTGCGCGTCCGTGCGCGGTGCTTCGGATCGGTAGGCCCGTCGTCTGGGTCCCTTACGAAGCTTTGCGCGACCGCTCCTTTGTCGCCGGTCCCCTGTTAGGGCTGACCGAGCCCTCCGTTCGCCCCCTGGCCCGTCGCATGGGCCCCCGGCGCCTCCGCGGCGCCCCACCGAAAACTGTCACGACGCGCATCCAGCGCCGACGAGGTCGCAGGTTACGTGCGGCAGCCGGGGGGCTAGGCCGAGCGGCGGCGGGCCCGCCCACGGACGGGCGCGGGGAGGAGCGCAGCCGGCACGCGGCGCGGAGCGGCGGCGGCATGCCGCCGGGCGGCCGTCGGCTCAACCGTGCCCGAGTCCCGCGGGCACCGCGTCGCCCGGCCGGCGCGAGCGGCGGCGGGCCCGCCCGCGGACGGGCGCGGGGAGGAGCGCAGCCGGCACGCGGCGCGGAGCGGCGGCGGCATGCCGCCGGGCGGCCGACGGCTCAACCATGCCCGAGTCCCGCGGGCACCGCGTCGCCCGGCCGGCGCGAGCGGCGGCGGGCCCGCCCGCGGACGGGCGCGGGGAGGAGCGCAGCCGGCACGCGGCGCGGAGCGGCGGCGGCATGCCGCCGGGCGGCCGACGGCTCAACCATGCCCGAGTCCCGCGGGCACCGCGTCGCCCGGCCGGCGCGAGCGCACGAGGGCGGGAGGCAACCGGGCGGCGCCTGCGGAACCGGATGCGACGGCCGGCGCGGCACGGCCCCGACGGGTCCGCACCGAAGACCAGCGCGGTGCGGATCGACCGCTGATGAGGTCAGAGGTTACGTGCGGCAGCCGGCCGGCTGGCCCGAGCGGCGGCCGGCACGCGACGGGGATCGAGCGGCCCCGACGGCTTGCAGCCGGGCGGCCGACGGCTAGGCCGTACCGGAGTCCCGCGGTCGTTCGGGCGAAGGGGCGCATGCTGCGGGAAAGGCCTGCGGCGGCGAACCGTCCGCCCGGCCGGCCAAGCCTTCCGCGGCGGCGCGCACGTGGCGGCGCGGCCGAGATGACCGAGCGAAGCCCCGGCGATGGGCGGCGCGCACGTGTCCGTGCGGCCGAGATGACCGAGCGAAGCCCGGGCGGCGCCCGCCGTGCGCCCTGCCGGATCGCGCCTTCCGCCGGCGCGCAACGCCGGTCCCGCGTTCCGGCCGCGGGAGAGGCCTGCGTCGGCGAACCGTCCGCCCCGCCGGCCGAACCTTCCGCGGCTGCGCGCACGTGTCCGTGCGGCCGAGATGACCGAGCGAAGCCCCGGCGACGGGCGGCGCCCGCCGTGCGCCCCGGCGGATTGCGCGGCCCGCCGGCGCGCAACGCCGGGCCCACGTTCCGGCTGCGGGAAAGGCCTGCGGCGGCGAACCGTCCGCCCCGCCGGCCGAACCTTGCGCGGCGGCGCTTACGTGTCCGTGCGGCAGAGATGACCGAGCAAGCTCCGGCGATGGGCGGCGCCCTCCGTGCGCCCCGCCGGATCGCCAGCGAGCGGCGAGCGTCCGGGCGGGCCCCTTTCGCAACTTCCCTCGGTACTCTAAACACCCCTTGCCTCTCGGTCTTCCCCCCGACCCTCTCGGTATTTGCTCGGATATGTGCATGCATCGTCCCTCGTCGCCTTCGGTTATCCTCCCCGGGGTGGGCTTTGCGCCGACGCGCCAACGGGGTGGTAGGGGGGCTGCAGCCGCGGCCGCCGCGTTTCGCCATCCGCGCGTGCGCCGCCGGATCCGAGTGGAGGTCGCGGGCGACTCGTCGATGCTTGTACTAGGGGCGCATGCCGGCAGCCCCCCGCGGGGTGCGGGACCCCCGATCGGCGTGCGAGGGACGGGCGTCCGGGCGGGCCCCGTTTCCAACTTCCCTCGGAACATTAAAACCCCCCGACCCCCTCGGTCTTCGCTCCGGCCCTATCGCTATTGCTCGGATATGTGCATCCACCGTCCCTCGTTGCCTTCGGTTATCTACCCCAGGGTGGGCCTTGCGCCGATGCCCCGATGGGGTGGCAGGGGTGGGGCTGCCGCGGCCGGCGCGTTTCGGCATCCGCGCTTGGGGGCTCGGACCCGAGTGGAGGTCGCGGGCGGCTCGTCGATGCCTGCACCGGGAGCGCATGCCGGCAGCCCCCCGCGGGGCGCCGGACCCCCGATCGGCGTGCGATGGACGGGGGGAGGGGCGGGCCCGGTTTGCAAATTCCCTCGGTACTTTAAAATCTCACGGCCCTGTCGGTGCTCCCTCCGGCCCTATCGCCACTGCTCGGATATGTGCATCCACCGTCCCTCGTTGCCTTCGGTTATCTACCCCGCGGTGGGCTTTGCGCCGATGCCCCGATGGGGTGGCAGGGGGGCACGCTCTAGGCCGTGCCACGGGGCGCGGGCGCCGGCGCCGTACGTCCCTCGCGGCGGCCGTGAGCGGCACCTCGGCTTGCTCGGTCTGTCCTCCCGGGACGCGCGACCCGTGCGACCGGGACGCGCATCCCGTGCGACCGGGACGCGTGTCCGGGCCGTTCCCGTTTGCAACGCTCCTCGGTACTTTGGAACGCTTGGGGTGGGCTTTGGGCGGATGCCCCGCCGGGGTGGTAGGGAGGGGGGGCGGCTGCTGCCGTGGCGGGACTTCCGCTCCACTCCGCACAAGTCCGTCGCCTCGCGGCGGGCGCGCCCGGCACCGTTCGTCCCCGAGGGAGCCGGCACGCGCCCGCCGAGGCCCCGGCGCATGGGCGCCGCCGCCGGCCGTCCGCGCGGCGGCCGTGCGCCGGCTTCCTCCGTCGGCCCTCCCGGGATGCGCGACCCGTGCGACCGGGACGCGCATCCCGTGAGACCGGGACGCGTGTCCGGGCCGTTCCCGTTTGCAACGCTCCTCGGTACTTTGGAACGCTTGGGGTGGGCCTTGGGCGGATGCCCCGCCGGGGTGGTAGGGAGGGGGGGCTGCTGCTGCCGCGGCGGGACTTCCGCTCCACTCCGCACAAGTCCGTCGCCTCGCGGCGGGCGCGCCCGGCACCGTT